>NC_139654.1:2840000-2852500 GCF_951799395.1 Argentina silus | reverse complement strand
ATTTTGATATTAATATGCATAATCATGCCCTTAAGAATATTATTCTTTAGTTGTTCTATAATTATTCTATTATTATTATTCTATCAATTATTTGTATTATTCTTTTGTACGATTTTGAATGAATATGACTGTTTACTCTTAGTTTTACAGTCAAGATGGAATATACGTCACTTGTAGGCCTTTGGGTTGAATGGGAATTGGTAACACAAATGTCGGGTCAGGTGACGGTAGTGACAAACAATTTTTTGACCACTTTTACTACTTTTCTCACTCTTCTCACTTTTGAAAGCTTTTGATCATCTGTGGAATACCTAAGTTAACTTTCGTTTACCTTACAATATTGCTGGAATTATCAAGTCATTTTGATTCATCTTTTGTGGCAATAAATGGATATATTTTTCTAAAGAAAGTGTCGGAAGTGTGTTTGAAAGGGACCACCTGTTCACTCGATCCACGGCCTTAATTTGGATTTTAAGAAACTTTGGAAGGTCGCTACAGTGTGTGTGTGTGTGTGTGTGTGTGTGTGTGTGTGTGAGAGTAATGCTCCACCCTACATTCCACAGCAGAGTGTCAGAGATATTGTATGTTTTGTTTTCCTAGAAGTGTTTGTGCTTGCGGGCGGGAACACTTCCTTGTTCTGTGTCTCTGTCACTGTCGGGGGAGTGGTGTGTGTGTGCGTGTGCATGTGTGTGTGTGTGCATGCATGTATGTGTGTGTCAGAGTAATGCTCCACCCTACATTCCTCCCAGTTCCCTCTCATGCTCCTCCTTGTCTCCCTCCCTCCTTCCCTCTCTCTCTCGCCACTCAACGTCAAAACACATCAAAACAATGTCTCTCTCTCTCTCTCCCCCTCCGTCCCTCCCTCCCCCCTCCCCTCCTTCTCTCTGTCTCTCTCTTTCTCCTCCCCTCCTCTCCTCCCTCTCCCCCTCTCAACCCCCTCCCTCCTTCCCTCCTCTCCTCCCTCTCCCCCCCCTCCCTCTCTCCCCCCTCTCCCTCTGTCTCCTCCTTTCCTCCCCCCCTCCCTCTCCTCCTTCTCACCCTCCCTCCTTCCCTCTCTCTCTCTCTCAGTCAGAAAAAAACAACACAACAACGTAATAACGCACACACACACACACACACACACACACACTCTTTTAGCAGACAGCTTTTTTACCAGACAGCTCACACATATACGCAATATCTTACAAGTACACACGTACACAAGTACACATGTACATCCGAAAAGAAAGAAAACACACACACACACACAGCATGCACGCCACACACACACACACACAGCATGCACGCCACACACACACACACACACATACACACACACATACACACACACGCACGCCACGCACACACGCACGCACACACATACACGCCACACACACACACACACACACACACACACGCGCCCCCCCCCCCCCCAACACACATACACACACACACACACACACACACACACAGTGACTGTCAGAGTCAGGGTCAGAGATCAGTCCATCCACCCAGATCAGTCCAGATCAGTCCAGGGTGTATGCTGTGTTTAGGTGCTTGTGCAACGCAGGGGAGGACTCCTGGGTCTGCGGTTGTTGGGCAGTCATGAGGGGCGGTTCTGTAAAGAATAAAAGGTTTGAGTACGCGGCTAACACATTGGTACTTGTAGTGTATTTTGCTCTGACCAGAAGAAGGCCTGATGTGTTATGAATAAGCATACAGTGTTGTGCCCAATGGAAGATGCAGCATGCAGTTGGCCACTGTAGATTGAGGAGACGGTACGGGATGGTACGGGAGAGATAGTGCTGGGAATAGCCTTATTTGGTTAAGGCTATGAACATCACCACCGTATAGGTTGAAAATGTCTAGAATAATGAAGACCTGGGAATTCCATGCCCAAATCTGGAAGATAGTACATGCTGTTCTGTAAGATAAGGCATGCTGTACTGTATATAAGACTGAACAGCTAGACTAGAAGGGTGTGTGTGTGTGTGAGAGAGTGTGTGCGTGTGTGCGCGTGTGTCTGTGTGAGACTGTGCGTGTGTGCGTGTGTCTGTGTGTGTGTGTGTGAGACTGTGTGTGTGTAAGTGTGTGTGTGTGTGTGTGTTAGAGTGTGTGTGTGTGTGTGTGTGTGTGTGCGTGTGTGTGCGTGTGTTTCTTCCCCTCTGGAATGAAAAACACTCCAGAAACTCTACTGCCCTCTCCTGTCTGTTGTGTGTAATTGTAATTGCTGTGTGTTTAAAACCTTTAAAAACTCCCCAAACTCTGCAATTGAAAGCACCCACACGCCACAAATGTAATCTAAGTACCTATAATATAACATTGGTACATTTTTACATTTACTGAAAGCTGTTTCCTCCAAAAAACACATATACAGATTTGCAAAAGCAGGGGCACATTTTTTGCCCATGGCCGTTCCGTGAATCTGGAGGTAATGTTTATTGTTGAATTCAAAATCATTTCTCCTTCAACTCAACTCCAATAAATCTAAAATGGCATTATCTGGCCGGGTAGGGTCAGGGTCAGGGTCAGGGTCAGGGTCAGGGTCAGGGTCAGGGTAGGGTCAGGGAATTTATTAAAAGCAATCCCAACAGCCTGTAAACCCAGAGTCGTCTCCATGTTGGTAGACAAAGATTTGATGTCTATTGTAAATTAAAAGGCCTCTCTCTTTGTTTTTAGACCCTTCAACTTCTGTATAAAATCGTAAGTGTCTTTTCCATAACTTTGATGTTTCTGTGAGAGAGGGTTAATAAAGAAGTCAATCAATTCTGTAACTCGGTACGACTCTGAGCCACAGTCACTCACCACCGGCCGACCGCATGGAACCTCGAAGGGAACAGTCCACTTTTCTGGAGCTTTATGGACTTTGGGAAGTAGATCAAATCGTCTTGGTCTGGGTGTATCTGGACCTAACAGATAAGACATTTGTTTAATTGTAATCTAATTGGTTTGATATAACCCAATCACTATGCCCTTAATCATATCCTGAGTTTCTGATTGGATGGAGTGAGGTAATGAAGCATTATGGTTCTCATTACTAAGCTGTCTGTTAGCCTCTAAAAGATAACGGGCTCTGTCCATAATCACAATCTGAGACCCTTTGTCTGCTGGTTTTATTACAATGGTCTGATTTCCACTCAACTGCTGGAGATGTAATTGTTGTTTGGTTAGATTAAAATTTGTGTCTGGTTTGGGCCGATGTTTTAAGAAAGAATTCAAATCATTCCTAGTAAGAGATTGTATTGAACCAGAGACTGATTCTAATTTGGGATCCCAGGTAGAGGGATTTGTGAAAGATATATGAGGGAAATCAGTCTCATAATTAAAATGATCTAATCATTTTTAGGGTTAGGGTCAGGGTTATGGTCAGGGATAGGGTTAGGGTCAGGGTTAGGCTCAGGGTCAGGGATAGGGTTAAGGACAGGGTTAGGGTTAGGGTTAGGGTTAGGGTTAGGGCTGGGTCAGTGTCAAGGCCCGGGCCAGGGCCAGGGTTGTAGTTATGGTTGGGTTAGAGTCAGAGTCTGAGTCAGGGTTAGATTAGGGGACTGTTGCCAACACATAAATGTGTTGGATTATGCACAGGCACAGGTCAAAGTCACTCAAACTCTGTCGTTGATTCGGATTAGGGTCAGGGTCAAGATTGTTGTTAAGGTCCAGGTTAGGGTTGGGATTAGGGCTGGGTCAGTGTCAAGGCCCGGGCCAGGGCCAGGGTTGTAGTTATGGTTGGGTTAGGGTTAGGGTCAGGGTTAGAATTAGGGTTAAGTTTAGGGTTAGAGTTGGGGTTAGGGTTAGGGTTAAGTTTAGGATTGGGGTTGAGGTCCAGGTTAAGGGTCAGTGTCAGAGTCAGGGTCAGGGTCAGTGACAGGGTCAGAGTCAGGGTCAGGGTCAGGGTCAGGGTCAGAGTTAGGGTTAGTGTCAGAGTCAGGGTCAGGGTCAGAGTTAGGGTTAGGTTTAGGGTCAGGGTCAGGGTTAACTCGTGTCCTAGGCCTGTCTGCACATCTGGGTTGTCATGGCGTTGCTAAGGGAAGTGTTAACACCAGAAAGAAAATAATATTATTTACACTAATGTTCTATTACACTGTTCTATTACACTATTGTTCTATTACACTGTTCTATTACACTAATGCTCTACTACACTGTTTTATTACATTGTTCTATTACACTAATGTTCTATTACACTGTTCTATTACCCTAATGCTCTACTACACTGTTTTATTACACTAATGCTCTATTACACTGTTCTATTACCCTAATGTTATATTACACTGTTCTATTACACTGTTCTATTACACTGTTCTATTACCCTAATGTTATATTACACTGTTCTATTACACTGTTCTATTACCCTAATGTTATATTACACTGTTCTATTACACTGTTCTATTACACTGTTCTATTACCCTAATGTTATATTACACTGTTCTATTACACTGTTCTATTACCCTAATGTTATATTACACTGTTCTATTACACTGTTCTATTACCCTAATGTTATATTACACTGTTCTATTACACTGTTCTATTACACTAATGTTCTATTACACTAATGTTCTATTACACTGTTCTATTACACTAATGTTCTATTACACTGTTCTATTACACTGTTCTATTACACTAATGTTCTATTACACTGTTCTATTACACTAATGTTCTATTACACTAATGTTCTATTACACTGTTCTATTACACTAATGTTCTATTACACTGTTCTATTACACTGTTCTATTACACTAATGTTCTATTACACTGTTCTATTATACTAATGTTCTATTACACTGATGTTCTATTACACTAATGTTCTATTACACTGATGTTCTATTACACTAATGTTCTATTACACTGATGTTCTATTACACTGTTCTATTACACTAATGTTCTATTACACTAATGTTCTATTACACTAATGTTCTATTACACTAATGTTCTATTACACTGATGTTCTATTACACTAATGTTTTATTATACTAATGTTCTATTACACTGATGTTCTATTACACTGATGTTCTATTACACTGATGTTCAATTACACTGATGTTCTATTACACTGTTCCATTATAAAAGATCTGTGATGTTATAAAGAATATTTCAGGTTCAAATTCTGTGTTATTAGGATACAGTGGAAAGAGAGGGAACCAAGACAGACAGTGAAACCAAGTAACAGTTTTCCTTCCTTCTGAAACCTGACACCTCCTCAGAATTGTAGTGATTTCATTGGATCAGAGATCCGTTGTTGTCGTGACTACCTTGAGGGTGGCGGGGGCATCAACTGTGGGAAATAAACCAACCTTAATAAACTACTACTCATCAACGGTGTGTTTTTGCCAGACAACTATTGTACATTTCTGAACGAGAATGGGCATCCAATATGATCAAATGGCCAGCTCACATCTATCTGCCTTTTGATGTGAAGTTGAACACACACATACTCCAACCACACACACCACACACACACACACCCTATGGCTTATGTGAAGTTGTCAACCCACCCAGAAGGGCAAAATACATGCTTGTTGCTAACTGGCTGGATTCTAATCTCTCTGTTGTTGTAATACTAGTACATGACCACCAGGTGGTGCCCCCATCTGAGGGTTAGAAGTCTGGGGATAGAGGTCTGGGGGACAGAGGTCTGGGGGACAGAGGTCTGGGGGCTAGGGGTCTGGGGGTTATGGGTCTGGGGGCTAGGGGTCTGGGGGCTAGAGGTCTGGGGGCTAGGGGTCTGGGGGTTATGGGTCTGGGGGTTATGGGTCTGGGGGCTAGAGGTCTGGGGGCTAGGGGTCTGGGGGCTACGGGTCTGGGGGTCAGAGGTACTGCAGGGGACAGGTGAAGTCTTCTCATGAGAGCCATGCCTCCCATGGCAGGGAGCGGTACTGCAGGGGACAGGTGACGTCTTCTCATGAGAGCCATGCCTCCCATGGCAGGGAGCAGTACTGCAGGGGACAGGTGAAGTCTTCTCATGAGAGCCATGCCTCCCATGGCAGGGAGCGGTACTGCAGGGGACAGGTGACATCTTCTCATGAGAGCCATGCCTCCCATGGCAGGGAGCGGTACTGCAGGGGACAGGTGAAGTCTTCTCATGAGAGCCAAGCCTCCCATGGCAGGGAGCGGTACTGCAGGGGACAGGTGACGTCTTCTCATGAGAGCCATGCCTCCCATGGCAGGGAGCGGTACTGCAGGGGACAGGTGAAGTCTTCTCATGAGAGCCATGCCTCCCATGGCAGGGAGCGGTACTGCAGGGGACAGGTGAAGTCTTCTCATGAGAGCCATGCCTCCCATGGCAGGGAGCGGTACTGCAGTGGACAGGTGAAGTCTTCTCATGAGAGCCATGCCTCCCATGGCAGGGAGAGGTACTGCAGGAGACAGGTGAAGTCTTCTCATGAGAGCCACGCCTCCCATGGCAGGGAGAGGTACTGCAGGAGACAGGTGAAGTCTTCTCATGAGAGCCACGCCTCCCATGGCAGGGAGCGGTACTGCAGGGGACAGGTGAAGTCTTCTCATGAGAGCCACGCCTCCCATGGCAGGGAGCGGTACTGCAGGGGACAGGTGAAGTCTTCTCATGAGAGCCACGCCTCCCATGGCAGGGAGCGGTACTGCAGGGGACAGGTGAAGTCTTCTCATGAGAGCCATGCCTCCCACAGCCCACAGACAGAGAGGGGAAAAGCAGCCTGCACCTTGGCTGCCCCTCACAATGTCACATGATGCATAGATATTACTGTACTAGATGATTACTATATAAAAATGAAGGAATACATGGAAAGTGAAATTCAGAACATGTACAGCGCCTTCTGAAGGTATTCAGACCCCTTCACTTTTTACACATTTTCTTGTGTTATAGACTCAATTTAAAATGGATTCAATTAAAATAATTTGCCATCAATCCACACACAATACCCCAGAATGACAAAGCGAAAACACCATTTTTGAAATTTCTTCATTTATTAAAACTGAAATACAGAAATACCTCATGTACAGAAGTATTCAGACCTTTTGCTATGACACTCTTAAAATGAGCTAAAATGCAAAAATGTCATCAACAAGTCACTCAATAAGTTGAATAAAGTCTATCTTAATCCAAGGATAATAGTTCATGTCATTTTGGATTAAATATCTTTGTTTTTATGGGGTCTCAGATTTGCATAGGAATCAATTACACACTGTGTAGATTAGGATGTTCTGAAGACACTGTCCATGTTGTACTGACAGAGAAGGAGAGCTGTCTTCACATCCACTCCCTGCTATCGTACACACAGCAACGTAATCCAGCATCACAACTCAAACACCCAATCTAACCAACTCTTATATACATACAGACACTCTCTCCTGTGTTATTCTCAGAGTTCATCATCAGTCTGATTTGATCATCTAATCATTCATCTGGATTGTTTCACTGTCAGTTGCATATCCATCAAAAAAAGTAAAAAACATGTAAGCTTCTGTTTTTTGTCACTCAATTACAATCTATTTCACTATCAGAAGCATTTAATTTAATAATATATATTTTCAGTACACCCTACACCCTCCACACTACACCCTACACACTATACACTACACCCTACACACTGGGAGAGGGAACATCTGTACATCCAACATCTCAGTGAAAACACACCACTATCCAACTGCATCATGTTCTGATCCGTCATCTTTGAGCCTTTGGTGTTCAGTGTGATCTCCCTTAGACTAGTTTACACAGGGTCACTGAAGAGTCATACCTAAGCCAAAACCCAAACCCTGGGTAGAGCGGCTCAGTGAATGTGGAGTGGAATGTGTGCAGGAGGGTCCGTGTGTCAGAGGAGACCCTGTAGAAGGACAGAGTGCCGGCCGGCCAGTCCAGATACACTCCTACTCTGTGGGAGCCAGATGAGGAGACAGGTATGTCAGTCTTCTTCTTATTGTGCCAGGCGGAGTAACTGTTACCAGAGCAGAACAGACTCCAGGACTTGTCATTGTTTCCCAACCCACAGTCTTTACCCTCTCCACTCCACCCTACCTCCCAGTAACAGCGCCCAGTCAGACCCTCTCTACACAGCACCTGGTACCAGTAGTCAAATCTCTCTGGGTGATCAGGATACGGCTGCTCCTCTCTCCCACATGTCACCTTTCTGTTCTCCTCAGACAGAGAGAGGAGTCTGTCTGCTGTGTTTGGGTCCAGTGTGAGCTCACAGGAATCTGATTGAGAGGGCAAAAATAATCACCAAATCAAAACAATTGAATAACTTACAATATTCACAATGTGATCTTGTTATGGCAACATTCATTTTTTCACAAAATATTACTTATTAATTTAAAATGTTTTACAAGGGATACAACTAATTCACATTTGCTAATATTTTAGATTTACATATGAATACAATACTGGTGCTCTGTTTGAACTCTGCTGTACCCTGGTTCTTGAGTAATATCACAGTCCTATTCTCTACAGCGATGGTGACTTACATTTGATCAGCCCAGGTTTGAGCCTGCACTCTCCACCATGGTCCACACTATATCAACCACAGAAGAACCCACAGAGGTTGGATGACACACTCACAATCATGAGGAAAATAGATACAGTGCATTAATCTCATTGATATGTCCAGCCACATATTCAGCCTTTACCTGAGTGTCTGTAGTTTGCAGAGTGGATCTTTCTGTACAGCAGAGAGCAGCGCCAGTCCTGAGTCTCCTGGGTGATTGTAGCTGAGGTCCAGCTCTCTCAGGTGGGAGGGCTTAGACCTCAGAGCTGAAGCCAGAGAAACACAGCCTTCCTCTGGGACTCCACAGCCTGACAACCTGGGGAAATAGTGTCACTCCATCTGATATCAAGAATCTGATTATTCCTCTCTAATGTACATGTGCAGCTTTAAATCCTCTTCATTTAGCAGTTGAAAGGCCACATATGAATGAGGAATACAAATAAATACATGTAGCAAAACGATCACTGTGATGCAAGAATTCATGAATGAGACTTATAGTTGCTCTCAACAGGGGAGCAATTAACCATGGATACATTTGTCGTCACTGGATTTCTATGTCTGGTATTATGTATTTGCTTGCTATTGGGTTAGTGCAGTATTGTGTCATCCCATGAGCTGATCTAAGGCCAGGTGGGTCAGGATTTGAGGAGAGTAAAGTTATTCAGAGAGTGAAGACAGAGGACCCCCCCTCCAACCACACACACACACACACACACACACACACACACACACACACACACACACACACACACACACACACACACACACACACAATATAGTAATTGATTGGAAGATAATGTACATTGTCTGTCTCAATCATTGACCCTTTCTGTGCAAGTATCATTGATTCCATAGAATGACAATGTAACAGACACTTAGGAATGATGTGTCTGACAACAAGAATATTCTGAGACCTCACCTCAGTGTCTGTAGTTGACAGTGTGGACTCCCCAGTCCAGCAGAGAGCACCTTCACCCCCCCGTCACCTAGATCATTATTACTGAGGTCCAGCTCTCTCAGGTGGCAGGAGTCTGAGCTGAGAGCTGAGGCCAACGCTTCACAGCATCTCTCTGTGAGGTGACATCCATTCAGCCTGAATGAGGAATAAATACATGTTGCCAAACGATCACTGAGGTGCATTATGATAAGAATTCATTATTCAAGCCAATCACAGGCATGTTTGTAGTCAATGTATTTCTCAGTCTGGTATATTTGATTGCTATTGGGTTGTGCAGCCCCATCAGCTGATCTCAGGCCAGATTGGTGAGGAATTGAGGAAAGAAAGGTTATTGAGAGAGTGCCCACCCCACCACACTACACACACACACACACACACACTAAGACACAGACACAGACACAGACACAGACACACACAGAACCATGATATAGGAATTGATTGGAAAATAATGGACATTGTCTGTCTCAATCATTGAGCCTTGCAGAGCAACAAGAGTATCATTGATAATGTAACAGACACTTAGTAATGACGTGTCTGACAACAAGAATAGTCTGAGATCTCACCTCAGTGTCTGTAGTTGACAGGGTGGACTCCCCAGTCCAGCAGAGAGCAGCTACATGCAGCCAAAAGATCACTGTGGTGCATTATGATAAGAATGCATAAGTGAGAGTTATAGTTGCTCTCAACAGGGGAGCAAGCAACCATGGATGCATTTGTCGTGACTGGATTTCTACGTCTGGTATCATGTATTTGCTTGCTATTGGGTTAGTGCAGTATTGTGGAGTCCCATGAGCTGATCTAAGGCCAGGTGGGTCAGGATTTGAGGAGGGCAAACATATTCAGAGTGAAGACAGAGCAGCCCCCCCTCCCACCACACCTCGCTGTTGGGCCAGGTTTCCGTGAGAACCATCATGTTGCAGTCCGTCATCCATGTGTGTGTGTGTGTGTGTGTGTGTGTGTGTGTGTGGGGGGGGATCCGCAGACGCAGTTCATCCATCTTGTCTCATCCAGGGAAGGAACATCGGTGAGGAGAAAAGACGAGGTAGTGAGAGTCGATGTGGATGTTATCTTGAGCCGAGCTCTCAGCCCACCTCGGCTCCCTCGGCTGGGTTTTCCATCCCGGTCGGTGTAGCGGAGTCAGCTGGTCCCGCTGTTCTGCTCTAATCTCAGGGTATTGCGTCGATAAAAGATGTCTGGAATGCCGGAGCCGATGTCCAGAAGTTGTCGTCGGCTGTACGATATGGACGCTAAACTGTTTTTAGCGAGAATACTTGAAATAAACAAGGAAATAACCACTAATTCGCAAACTCTGGAGAGACAGCGGGCTTCGCGATGCATGCGCGCCGCCATCTTGGACATCGCGCGCATGTCACTGAAATGTTTGTCAATACCGACAACACGTGTAGCGAAGAAGACGGACGTGCGAATCGACCAATCAAAAGGCAGCGTCTGAGCGACTCAACCTAGCCTGCTACCAAATCCACCAATCACGCAGGGAGGGCGTGTACCAAGATGGAGATTAGAGCAAAACAGCGGGACCAGCTAACTCCGCTACACCGACCGGGATGGAAAACCCAGCCGAGGGAGCCGAGGCTCAAAATAGCTCCACATCGACTCTCACTACTGTTATGTTTGTGTTTTATTTGTATTCCTAACTAGGAATGAACGGGCAGGGTTTCTTTTACTGGCTTTATTCCACGACGTTCATCTGTACATTCAAGCATCGTAGGTTTTACCTGCGGTCCCTCAGTCCGGGTACAACAGCATAGGGCGGAACCAATATCATGTACTATAATAACAACACAACTACCTCGTCTTTTTTCCTCACCGATGTTCATTCCCTGGCGAACAAGATGGATGAACTGCGGCTCCACACACACACACACACACACATGGATTACGGACTGTAACATGATGGTTCTCACGGAAACCTGGCCCAACAGCGAGGGACCCGACAACGCTACCGAGCCAGCAGGGCGCTACGTCCTCCGAGCAGACAGAACAGCGGGGGGGGGGGGGGGGACTCCGGGTCAGACCAGAGGTGGAGGTTTGTGCATCGATGTGAACAAGACGTGGTCATAATGCACATATCCTTAGGTTTTTCTTTGAATACTACTGTTAATACACTGTACGTACTGTACATACCTGTTTATACTGTTCATACGGCGTTCCATATTTATTCTGCTATTTTCTTTAATGTTACTGTTCATACGGCGTTCCATATTTATTCTGCTATTTACTCTAATGTTACTGTTCATACATATATACTGCTTATACTGCATTGTCCATACAGCTCATATGCTGCTTACACTGTTCATACTGCATTTTATTTATTCTGGTTATAATGCTACTGCTAATTCATATACTGCTGACACTGCACTACTTATACTATACTGCACTACTATACTGCACATATACTGAACTACCTGTATATACTGTTAACACTGCACTACTTATACTATACTGCACTACTATACTGCTCATATACTGAACTACCTGTATATACTGTTCACACTGCACTTTTCTGCTAACTGCATTTCGTTATCTCTGTACTTGTACTCTGTACAATGACAATAAAGTTGAATCTAATCTAATCTAAAAAAAAGTGTTTGTGTTACTATGTAAGGTAAAATGCAAAGTGTTTGTGCTACTATGTAAGGTAAAATGCAAAGTGTTTGTGTTACTATGTAAGGTAAAATGCAAAGTGTTTTGTGTTTCTTTTGTATTTTACCCAATAAGGAAGTTATTTTAGGGAAGTACTTTTAAGGAAGTTTCTCTGTCCCTCAACTCTCAGTGTTACAAGACATAATAATACATTCATGGGGAGGGGGGTTGAGTCTGGACACGTAGTGACAGGTATAACACACACACACACACACACACACACACAGGGGAGGGGGGTTGAGTCTGGACACGTAGTGACAGGTATAACCTTCCTGAAATAACATGGATGGAAATTGTCTCCTGGTCTAAAGCCTGATTGAAATGCTTAGTTTACACTTCACTACCCATAAGGCCTGCTGTAGTTTAGACTTCACTACCCATAAGGCCTGCTGTAGTTTAGACTTCACTACCCATAAGGCCTGTCGTAGTTTAGACTCTACTACCCATAA
>NC_139654.1:2832500-2835000 GCF_951799395.1 Argentina silus | reverse complement strand
CAGCGATGGGGGGCTGCAGAGAGGAGTGATAGTCAGATCAAACAGGTACGTTTCTGATTTTAGGTGGACTTTTTGTGATATTTAAGCTGAGTTTAAGCTGTGTTTGATCATAGTTGAGTTTCCTAGGTCAGGGTCAAAGCAGAGATACTCAATACTGTGTGATTTATTCAGATCGGGTATTTTTCCAATTTTATTTGGACCTTTTGTGACCGTTATGCTGATTTGATACATGCCTTGATTTTAGATATGGTGGTTTTAGTTTTTGGGTAATTTTGTCTTTCTTAATAATTTATTTGATCCATATTATTATTCCTTTTACTGCATTGCATTAGTCTCTACAGTCAACTCAAACTGTGCCATTCATTGCTGGTGAGAAAGAGGAACTGAACAGAAAACCTACTTTTCCTGTTTAAAGTGGTCTATGTGTCTTTGGTAGTAGTCATATACATACATCCTAGCACCAACATGTTCAAAACAAAGAGAAAACTTCTCGAGAACAGAGCATGCTTGGCAGTGAATTGTTTTCCGTCCTGATTCACTGATTCGGAGGAAAATCAATGACATCCCTGCAGCCCCTCTTTTAATGACTAAAATACCTTATCTAATTAGTTTTTATCTGCCTGTGTCTCTGTAGTCTCTTTCCCTTTTAATTGTTTATTCTCTCTGTGAAGGACATTGTGTTAAAGTGTGTATGAAGTGTGCTGTACAAGTAAAGTTTGATTGATTGATACTTTAATGTAAATGTTGTCGTGTACATGAGGAGAAAACCACACAGTCAGCCCTGCAATTCTCTGAAGTCACATGTGGCAACAGGAAACCCCCCTCCCACACACACACACACACACACACACACACACAGACACACACACAGACTCACTCTCACACACACACACACACACACACACACACACACACTGGCACGCACAGACACGCACACACACACACACACACACAGTCTCACATAAACACACACACACACACACACAGTCTTACATAAACACACACACTACTATTGAAGCAGGGTTTTTCCATCACTCTGTGTACGTGACACGACCCTGACCACAGAGCTGAAGATGCAGTCGCAAATCTTAAAAAAAAGTAGCTGGCCACTGAGGTCCTGTTGTTCAACTGAAGGTTTCAGTTCCCCTGTGAGGCGAGAGAGTCACAGGAACAATGTAGCAACATAGGATGAAACTGGGGGAGGAGGGGGATTGGGGTCAGGGTCAGGGTTAGAGTTATGGTCAGGGTTAGGGTTAGGGTCAGGGTCAGGGTTAGAGTTAGGGTTAGGGTCAGGGTCAGGGTTAGAGTTAGGGTCAGGGTTAGGGTTAGGGTTAGGGTCAGGGTCAGGGTCAGGGTTAGAGTTAGGGTCAGGGTTAGGGTTAGGGTTAGGGTCAGAGTCAGGGTTAGAGTTAGGGTCAGGGTCAGGGTTAGGGTTAGGGTCAGGGTCAGGGTCAGGGTTAGAGTTAGGGTCAGGGTCAGGGTTAGGGTCAGGGTCAGGGTCAGGGTTAGAGTTAGGGTCAGGGTTAGGGTTAGGGTCAGAGTCAGGGTTAGAGTTAGGGTCAGGGTCAGGGTTAGGGTTAGGGTTAGGGTCAGGGTCAGGGTCAGGGTCAGGGTTAGAGTTAGGGTCAGGGTTCGGGTTAGGGTCAGGGTTAGGGTCAGGGTCAGGGTTAGAGTTAGGGTTAGTGTTAGGGTCAGGGTTAGGGTTCAGCACAGAGACAGAGATCTGGACTGGATACATATTTAACTGTGATTGATTGTATTGATGACAATCAGCAGACAACCGTGACTGTTGAACCCTGCATTGACCTTGTTGATTGAGTCCCACACACATCACCAATCAAATGATCAATCAATTTCATATCCGGGGCTAATTTACTGAAGCATAAAAATAAATGATGCAGAATTTAGAACCAGGTCCATTCTGTTCATTCTATTTCTATGCAGAACCATGTCCATGCTAGTTATTCTATTCTGGGTGCCTGAGGCAGTGTGTGTGTGTGTGGGTGTGGGTGGGTGTGGGTGTGTGTGTGTGTGTGTGTGTGTGTGTGTGTGTGGGTGTGTGTGTGAGTGTGGGTGTGTGGGTGTGTGTGTGGGTGTGTGTGGGTGTGTGTGTGTGTGTGTGTGTCGACCCCCCTGCTCTCCAAAAACTCTATGATTCTCATATAGTTCTCATATGATTCTCATATATAGTTCTCATATGATTCTCATATAGTTCTCATATGATTCTCATATATAGTTATCAAATGATTCTCATATAGTTCTCATATGATTCTCATAAAGTTCTCATATGATTATCATATAGTTCTCATATGATTATCATATAGTTCTCATATGATTCTCATATAGTTCACTTCACATTTGTTCCTTTATCAAATAAAGTCTGATAATATTGCTCCATCTATCCATAGACCTGAGTCCTGCTTGAATGCTTGATATCAGGTGAACTACTATTGAAGCAGGGTTTTTCCATCACTCTGTGTACGTGACACGACCCTGACCA
>NC_139654.1:2817500-2822500 GCF_951799395.1 Argentina silus | reverse complement strand
CACACACACACACACACACACACACACACACAGCTGGAAAGCTGTCCAACGTCCAACACCATTTGTGTGTGTGTGTGTCTGTGTGTGTGTGGGGGGGTTTCATAATTTTCATAATTTCAAATTTCATAATTTTCTCTTGACCCTGACAAACTCCCCAGTCCCTGCCAGAGACAAACATACCCAGAATACTAGGACTACAGATAAAACTATACAACTAGGACTACAGATAACACTAGGACTACATATAAAACTAGGACTACAGATAAAACGAGGACTACAGATAAAACTATACAACTAGGACTACAGATCAAACTAGGACTACAGATCAAACTATAATACTTGGACTACAGATACAAGTTGGACTACAGATAAAACTATAAAACTAGGACTGCAGATAAAACTATGAAACTAGAACTACAAATCAAACTGATCAAATTGTATTTTCAAGCTTCTTTAGTTAATCACCATAGTTTTCCTTTTTTCCACTTTATGATCTGATCCTTTGGTGCTCCAAGCTACATGATGGGTGATAAGGAAGTAGAACTGTGGGTGGGTGAGGCTACGTCTTGATCACATAACAGAATTGAGTGACTGCCAGTTTCCCTGCCTTCTGCAATCTGACACCTCCTCAGAATTATTCACACACGATCATTTCATTGGATAAGAAATATCTTGCCCCACCCCTCCCATGGTCACACATTGACAGGTAACTCACCTGATCTGTCCTCCGTGTCTGTCATCAGTAGAGAAGTTCAGTCTCAGACTAACCTCTCAGTCAGACAGCAGCCATCAGACTGTCTTTAGTCCTGACTGACAGACAGAGTGGAGAACTGCAGACGACCAATCTAAAAGGAGCAGAATGATCAGTTAGGCAGCAAAGCTCTGTTTTCTCTTTACTCTGGAGACGATGGCTGCTGTTGGAGACTAAGGAGTCGAGTACCAAGTCTCTAAGGGGTGACTGGGAATCACGGAGCAGGGACACTCTCCTGTGTAACAGCTAAGGGATGAGCTCCAACGTGTGTCCACAACCAAGCCAGAAGAAAAGAAACGTGAGAAACTCTCTTGTTGATGAATCATCATATTTAACAAGATTGAACTGTGATGGAAATGTTCACTGTGAGTGTTGTGTTGTGTGAACTGTGATCCTGAGCAGTAAAAATCATATAACTGTTTATGGTTCTTGTTGATCATTAACCAGGAAGAGTGTGCTCTGCTTGAAAAGTGTACTTGTGGTGTTGTGTTGTGTTGTGTTCTGTGTAGTGTTGTGGTGTGGTGTGGTGTGGTGTGTTGTTGTGTGTTCTGTAGTGTGGTTTGTAGTGTTGTGGTGCGTAGTGTTGTGTAGTGTTTTAGTGTGTTGTGTTGTGTGGTGTGCAGTGTTGTGTGTGTAGTGGTGTGTAGTGTAGTGTAGTGTTGTGTAGTGTAGTGTAGTGTTGTGTGTGTAGTGGTGTGTAGTGTAGTGTGGTGTGGTGTGGTGTGGTGTGAGCTATGATACTGAGCAGTAAAAGTTATGTAAGTGTACATGTTGTTGTTGATTATTAACCAGGAAGAGAGGGTACTATGACTATGATGTATCATCTGATATTAACAGTTACGGTCCAGAGTCAAACTGACCTGGCCTCCATTTTCAGGCTGGCTTTATTTGTGAGTTTAAAATGGAAAATAGCTTTGATTGATGTCTGTTGCACATTCTTAATGCATTAAAGGGATAGATCACAAAAATAATCTTTTTTTTTATTTTTATATTATACATATTATATATATATCCACTCACCGGCCACTTTATTAGGTACACCTGTTCAACTGCTCTTTAACGCAAATATCTAATCAGCCAATCACATGGCAGCAACTCAATGCATTTAGGCATGTAGACATGGTCAAGACGACCTGCTGAAGGTGGTTTAAGTGACTTTGAACGTGGCATAGTTGTTGGTGCCAGAGGGAGGGATAGAGGTATTGAGGGAGGGAGGGAGAGAATGAGAGAGTGGAGGGAGGGAGAGAGGGAGAGAGAGAAGGGAGGGAGGCAGATAGGGAGGGAGAGAGGGAGGGAGATAGGAAGGGGAGGGAGGGAGGGAGGGAGAGAGAGGGGGGGAGGGAGGGAGAGGATGGAGGGAGGGAGAGAGGGAGGGAGAGTAGTAGAGAGAGGTAGGGAGGGAGGAAGAGAGATGGGATGGAGAGAGGAGGGAGGGAGAGAGAGGCACAGAGGGAGAGAGAGGCACAGAGGGAGAGCAAGAGGAGGGAGGAAAGGGAGGGGAGTGAAAGAAAGAGAGTAAGATTGTGACAGAGAGAGAGAGAGAGAAAGAGAGGGAGGGAGAGAAAGAGAGAGAGAGAGCGAGTGAAGGAGAGAGAGAGGGAGGTAGGGAGGGAGAGAGGGAAGGAATGAGAAAGAGGGAGGGAGAGAGGAAGGGAGGTAGGGAGAGAGGGAGAGAGGGTGGGAGGTAAAGGGAGAGGGGGGGGTAGAGGGAGAGAAGGGGGTAGGGAGGGAAAGAGAGAAAAAGACAGAAAGAGGGAAAGAGAAAGAGAGAGAGATTGGATGGGGAGAAGAGGTAGGGAGGGAGAGAGGGGGGAGGGAGAAAGGGAGGAAGAGAGAGAGGGAGAGAAAGAGAGAGAGAGAGTGAGTGAAGGAGGGAGCGAGGGAGGGAGGGAGGGAGGGAGGGAGGGAGAAAGAGGGAGGGAGAGAGGAAGAGAGGGTGGGAGGTAAAGGGAGAGGGGGGGTAGAGGGAGAGTGTGGGGTAGGGAGGGAAAGAGAGAAAAAGACAGAAAGAGGGAAAGAGAAAGAGAGAGAGATATTGGATGGGGAGAAGAGGTACGGAGGGAGAGGGGGGGGGAGAAAGGGAGGAAGAGAGAGAGAGAGAGGGAGAGAGGATGGGAGGTAGAGGGAGAGAGGGGGGGGTAGAGGGAGAGAGAGAAAAAGACAGAGAAAGTGTATATTGTAGTTTGTTGTGTTGCGTTATGTTGTGTTGTGTGTTGTGTTGTGTTGTGTTGTGTGGTGTGTAGTGTTGTGTTTGGTGTGGTGTTGTGTGTTGTGTTGTGTTGTGTTGTGTGGTGTGTAGTGTTGTGTTTGGTGTGGTGTGGTGTGGTGTGGTGTGTAGTGTTTTAATGTGGTGTGTTGTGTGTGTGTAGTGTAGTGTAGTGTAGTGTAGTGTAGTGTAGTGTAGTGTAGTGTAGTGTTGTGTGTGTAGTGGTGTGTAGTGTAGTGTAGTGTAGTGTAGTGTTGTGTGTGTAGTGGTGTGTAGTGTAGTGAAGTGTAGTGTAGTGTAGTGTAGTGTAGTGTAGTGTAGTGTAGTGTGGTGTGAATCTACCCTAGTCTATATGGTGTACACACCTCCTCAGAGTAGAAAGGAGAAGCTCGGCCCGGCACAGGGGGAAGAGGAGAGAGAGATGTGGCCCTCCTCGACACACGCAGCTCTCTACTACACGTTGTACAGCAAATGGGAGGCGTTGACCGAGTCAGTTACAAAGAACTGTCACGTGTGCAGAGTAGTGTGTCTATGGTTGTGTCTACTGTAGACACTGCTAACAAGCTCTTGAGCTTAGAGACTCTATCCTAGTCGAAACACATCTTCTAGTCGGCCATCATGCTTTATGTTAACATGTATAGTTTACTTCTCTCTTCTGTTCTCCCATGGACCAACCACAACTACCACCTCATTTCCTAAAGTCACCTAAAGTGTTTTTAGTTGTAATTATTACAATAACTGTATCATCTTCTGACAGAGGTCAGAGAGGAGGAGGGGAGACACATTTAACTGTGTAATTGTATTGATAATTTCCTGTACTTGTAACATTCAAGCCTCTGTTGTTTTATATTGATTGTTACATTCCTTTACAGTTCAGTCTTCTTCTAGTTGGTACTGTCGGCCATCATGCTTTATGTTAACATGTATAGTTTATTTCCCTCTTATGTTCTCCCATGGACCAACCACAACTACCACCTCATTTCCTTAAGTCAATCTTTCCATCAACAGTCCCTTCGGAAAGTAATCAGACCCCTTCACTTTCTCCACATTTTGTTGTGTTTTTGACTCAATTTAAAATGAATTAAATTAAAAGAATTTGCCATCAATCCACACACAATACCCCAGAATGACAATGCAAAAACAAGTTTTTTTGAAATGTCAGTAAATGTATTAAAATTTAAATACAGAAATCCCTCATGTACAGAAGTATTCAGACCCTTTGCTATGACACTCTTAAAATGAGCTAAAATGCAAAAATCAACAATTCACTCAATAAGTTGAATTGAGATCAAGTCATTTTGGAATTAATATCTTTGTTTTTATAGAGTCTCTGATTTGCATCGGATTCAATTCCACACTATGTGGATTAGGATGTCACGACCAACTCAGCAAATTTCATAATTTTCTCTTGACCCTGACAAACTCCCCAGCCCCTGCCAGAGACAAACATACCCTGAATACTAGGACTACAGATCAAACTATACAACTAGGGCTACAGATCAAACTAGGACTACAGATCAAACTATACAACTAGGACTACAGATCAAACTAGGACTACAGATCAAACTATACAACTAGGATTACAGATCAAACGATACAACTAGGACTACAGCTCAAACTAGGACTACAGATCAAACTATACAACTAGGGCTACAGATCAAACTAGGACTACAGATCAAACTATACAACTAGGACTACAGATCAAACTAGGACTACAGATCAAACTATAATACTAGGACTACAGATAAAACTAGGACTACAGATAAAACTATAATACTAGGACTACAGATACAAGTAGGACTACAGATAAACTATAAAACCAGGACTGCAGATAAAACTATAAAACTAGAACTACAAATCAAACTGATCAAATTGTATTTTCAAGCTTCTTTAGTTAATCACCATAGTTTTCCTTTTTTCTACTTGACCTGATCTCTTGGTGCTCCAAGCAACATGATGGGTGATAAGGAAGTAGAACTGTGGGTGGGTGAGGCTACATCTTGATCACATAACAGAATTGAGTGACTGCCAGTTTCCCTGCCT
>NC_139654.1:2737500-2812500 GCF_951799395.1 Argentina silus | reverse complement strand
CCCAGAATCCCCAGTGACCCTGTGGAGAGACCAGAGTCAGAGATTCCCAGTGGTCAGTCTGTCCAGAGTCAAAGTGAACTGGCCTCCATATTTAGGGTGAGCTAAATAGAAAGTATGACATTGAAGATGGCTAAGTAATCCACATACAACAGTTATTTTATTCTTGTTTCAATTGCATGCCAAAGTCAAGCGATGTGTTTTTTGTATTTATTTTCTCTACTGTGTGTAAAGGTTTCCCCATTATTGTCTATCTCACTCCACTTTATTTTTCTAAATGTTTCAGTCGCTTGAAGACAATGTCATCAGTTTAGTGAGAAATGAGCTGAAGAGGTTCAAGAGGCTTATTTCTCAAGACCACCCAGAGTGCTTTGAGGGTCAGGGGGAGGAAGAGGAAGTGGTGGATGATGAAGAAGAAGAGAAGCAGGAGAGCAGTGCCAGAGAAGGGGCTCTGAAGATCACACTGCACGTCCTGAGGAACATGAACCAGAAGGAGCTCGCTGACACACTGGAGAAACGTAAGAGACCTCATGTGTTTTCACAGAGAAGTGTTACTGGGCCTGAAATATTATTGGAAATACAAACACCACTAACTGTAATTATGATGTATATCCCCATTTGGTCACTCTTTATATTATGTTGTCTCTATAACTTAGTGTCTCTGTAATTACTCCAGTAACAAGATTGGTTGTTAATGTATAATTGCATAGTAATGGGTTTGGACAGTTTCCTATAACACAGATGGAATAAGGACTGTTCTTTCCTACACGTGTAGTAATATATCATTCAACTACACTACATACTATGTAATTAATTACTATATAATTAATTAATAATTAGTTACTATATAACAACTTGTTGATTAATACAACATGTGGTCCTCTGTGGCTTAGTTGGTAGAGCATGACTTTAACAACGCTTAGGTTGTGGGTTTGATTCTTGCTGGGACCATATATACTGAATTGTATGCACTCACTGCAATGCAAGGCGCTTTGGATAAAAGCGTCAGCTAAATGGCATATATATATATTTACAGTTACTGCAGGTACTGGGTCAACTTAATGTAAAGTGTGCCAGGAATATTTTTTTAATTGTTTTGTCATTCAGGTGAGCTTGCGGTGGTGTGCCAACAAGAACTCAAGTCTAACCTGGAGAAGAAGTTTCAGTGTGTATTTGAGGGAATAGCTGAGCAAGGCAACAAAATACTTCTCAATAAGGTCTACACAGAGGTCTACATCACAGAGGGTGGAAGTGGAGAGGTCAATAACGAACATGAGGTCAGACAGATTGAGACAGCATCCAGGAGACCAGCAACACAGGAGACACCAATCAAATGCAACGACATCTTCAAGCCTTTACCTGGACAAGACAAACCAATGAGAAATGTGCTGACAAAGGGAGTCGCTGGCATTGGAAAAACAGTCTCTACTCAGAAGTTCATTACGGACTGGGCTGAAGGAAAAGCCAATCAGGATGTCCAGTTCATATTTCCGCTTCCTTTTCGGGAGCTGAATTTAATGAAAGAGAAGAAATGCAGTTTGAATGAACTTCTTGGTCATTTCTTCATTGAAGTAAAAGAATCAGGAATCTCCAACTTTGACAAGTATAAAGTTCTGTTCATCTTTGATGGTCTGGATGAGTGTCGACTTCCTCTAGACTTCCAGAACAACGAGACATGTTGTGATGCCACAGAGTCAACCTCAGTGGACGTGCTGCTGACAAACCTCATCAAGGGGAATCTGCTTCCCTCTGCTCTCCTCTGGATAACCTCCCGACCTGCAGCAACCAATCAGATCCCTCCTGAGTGTGTTGACCAGGTGACAGAGGTACGAGGGTTCAACAACCCACAGAAGGAGGAGTACTTCAGGAAGAGAATCAGTGATGAGAACCTGGCCAGCAGAATCAACACACACATGAAGTCATCAAGGAGCCTCCACATCATGTGCCACATACCAGTGTTCTGTTGGCTCTCAGCCACTACCCTAGAGAGACTGTTGGGTGAAGCAGAGAGAGGAGAGATGCCCAAGACTCTGACACAGATGTACACACACTTCTTGGTATTTCAGACCCAACAGAGGAATGTGAAGTACCTTGGAGACCATGACAGAAATCCACACTGGGATAAAGAGCTAATTTTGTCACTGGGAAAACTGGCCTTCAATCAGCTGGAAAATGGCAATCTGATCTTCTATGAAGAAGACTTGAGAGAGTGTGGCATTGATGTCACAGAAGCCTCAGTGTACTCGGGAGTGTGCACTCAGATCTTCAGAGAGGAGTGTGGGCTGCACAAAGTGTTCAGCTTTGTGCATCTGAGCATCCAGGAGTTTCTAGCTGCTTTATATGTGTTCCTCATATTCAGCAACAGCAATGAGAATCCACTGGTCAAACAGAAATCCTCATCCATGAAGCTATGGTCATCACTGAGACGCACACCTCTGGTCGACTTACACAAGAGTGCAGTGGACAAGGCCTTACAGAGTAAGAATGGTCACCTGGACCTGTTCCTGCGCTTCCTTTTGGGCCTCTCACTGGAGTCCAATCAGAATCTCCTACGAGGCCTTCTGACACAGAAAGGAAGCAGCTCACAGACCAATGAGGAAACAGTCAAGTATATCAAGAAGAAGATCAGGAAGAATCCCTCTCCAGAGAGGTGCATCAATCTGTTCCACTGTCTGAATGAGATGAATGACCATTCTCTAATGGAGGAGATACAAAGCTACCTGAGCTCAGGACGTCTCTCAGAAGCCCAACTCTCACCTGCACAGTGGTCAGCTCTGGTCTTTGTGTTGCTGACTTCAGAAGAGGAGCTGGATGTGTTTGACCTGAAGAAGTACTCCAGATCAGAAGAGGGTCTTCTGAGGCTCCTTCCAGTGGTCACAGCCTCTCAGACGGCACTGTAAGTAGATGGTCAAAACACTGTATTGATACTTGGGCGATGAATATGTGATCACTTATTATGATTTACGGATTAAATGTATGAAACTGAGTTTTTGATCACATGGTCAAAAGTCATTCATTAATTAATTGCACACATATCTTTCATGTTTTATTGACACACAAATATTTGACTTGCTCCATCATGTTCAGTCGCTTTGTGTCTCGACTCCCAATAATGAGGTAGAAAGAGCCAGTTCCAGTCGGAGTACTGAACACTGGTTTGGAGAAATCCACTCCTGACGTTGAATCTGTTTTTAACCTAATGTCTATCGCATTCCACTCGCGGTACCACACATACTCACACCGCGTCTCAAATGAAGACTTTTGGTCTGACATTAAGCAAATAACATAGGTAGCATATATAATAACATGGCTGGTTGTGTTCATAGTTCAGCTAATGAGTTCGTCAGCTTTATTTTAGTGGAAGTGGAATGAGTCAGTTCTCTAGCCAGTGAGTTTACAGTTGGTGCAGTGGGAAGGAGCTCAACTCCAACTGAAAGTTCTATCCATCATTTAAGGCATAACAAGTATGGATAAATGATGATTACACCTTTAAAACAAAGTGAAATGATTAGAAAACATGTTGTTCTCGTGAAATGTGTTAAAATCCCAAAACAGCCCATGTAAGGGTTTTGGACGAAAATGTAATTATATGGTAATCAGGTGCGGCGAAATTCAACTGGAAATGATAGAACACATCACATAGGTAAATTTTTCTCTAAGTCAAAATGTCTTAATACTTGTATTTATTCCTCATTCAGGCTGAATGGATGTGACCTCACAGAGAGATGCTGTGAAGCGTTGGCCTCAGCTCTCAGCTCAGACTCCTGCCACCTGAGAGAGCTGGACCTCAGTCATAATGATCTAGGTGACGGGGGGGTGAAGCTGCTCTCTGCTGGACTGGGGAGTCCACACTGTCAACTACAGACACTGAGGTGAGGTCTCAGACTATTCTTGTTGCCAGACACATCATTCCTAAGTGTGCTACATTATCATTCTATGGAATCAATGATACTTGCACAGAAAGGCTCAATAATTGAGACAGACAAAGGATATTATCTTCCAATCAATTACTATATAATGTGTGTGTGTGTGTGTGTGTGTGTGTGTGTGTGTGTGTGTGTGTGTGTGTGTGTGGTGGGAGGGGGGCTGCTCTGTCTTCAATATCTGAATATGTTTGTCCTCCTCAAATCCTGATCCACCTGGCCTTAGATCAGCTTATGAGACTGCATAATACTGCACTAACCCAATAGCTATCAAATACATGATACCAGACGTAGAAATCTAGTGACTACAAATGTATCCATGGTTAATTGCTCCCCTGTTGAGAGGAACTATAACTCTCACTCATACATTCTTGTGCCACAGTGATCGTTTGGCTTCATGTATTTATTTGTTGTCAGACACATCAGTCCTAAGTGTATTACATTGTCAATGATACTTGCACTGCAAATATCAATGATGGAGACAGAACATTTACATGATCTTCCAATCATTTCCTAAACTGTTCACTGTGACAACACTAGTTCTACCACTTTATTTGTATTCCACGTTTTTCATTTGTCAGCTCCCAGACCATCATCCCGTGCGTGCATTTATTTTACCATGATGAGCGGTCTTCATAATTTAAAAAAAATCGATGAAGGATACTGTCTTACCTTTCTTAGATAATATGTTTTTGAGAAACCATTTCATAGGGACAGCAACACATGCACAGTTCAATAACAAGAGGCCGCCCTTTAGGTCAGGATGGCCTTGCAGCTGACTCAGCACATCCCCACCAACAGATATAACCCAGGGGACAGATATAACAGCTGTCAACCTGACTGGCTGTCTTGATTCGTACCGTTACTACATACAATCATAAACAAGTATAATACTGATCATAAAGGAATCAATGAACAGTGTATGACTGAAAAACTATAATCCTCATGACATGGTCATACTGATTAAAATAGATTGTTGTTTGGCTGTATTGATTATTAGAATATCATAAATGACAGATGAGAAATCTGTCTCCCCTCACACTATCAAGGAGGGAGCATGGGAATAAGGCACACAATGCAACAATCATGTATTGTACAGCTTCTAATCACATCATCTTCTGCTCTATTTATCATCAAAGGCAGAATTTCAAAGAGTGTGTGTGTGGGGGGGGGGGGCACTCTCTGAATACCGTTACTCTCCTCAATTCCTGAACTATCTGGCCTTAGATGAGCTGATGTGGCTCCACAATACTGCACTAACCCAATAGCTAGCAAATATACCACACTTAGAAATACAATGACTACAAACCTGCCTGTGATTGGCTTGAATCATAAATTCTTATCATAATGCACCACAGTGATCGTTTGGCTGCATGTATTTATTTGTACTCCTCATTCAGGCTGAATGGATGTGACCTCACAGAGAGATCCTGTGAAGCGTTGGCCTCAACTCTCAGCTCAGACTCCTGCCACCTGAGAGAGCTGGACCTCAGTAATAATGATCTAGGTGACGGGGGGGTGAAGCTGCTCTGTGCTGGACTGGGGAGTCCACACTGTCAACTACAGACACTGAGGTGAGGTCTGAGACTATTCTTGTTGTCAGACACATCATTCCTAAGTGTGTTACATTATCATTCTATGGAATCAATCATACTTGAACAGAAAGGCTCAATGATTGAGACAGACAGTGTACATTATCTTCCAATCAATTACTATATAATGTGTGTGTGTGTGTGTGTGTGCGTGTGTGTGTGTGTGTGTGGTGGGGTAGGGGGGGGGGGGGTTCACTCTCTCAATAACGTTTCTTTCGACAATTCCTCACCAATCTGGCCTGAGATCAGCTGATGGGGCTCCACAATAATTCACTAACCAATCTAACATATTGCTTGCTCCCCTGTTGAGAGCAACTATAACTCTCACTCTTGAATTCTTACACCACAGTGATGGTTTGGCTGCATGTATTTATTTGTATTCCTCATTCACATGTGGCCTTTCAACTGCCAAATGAAGAGGATTTAAAGCTGCACATGTACATTAGAGAGGAATAATCAGATTCTTGATATCAGATGGAGTGACACTATTTCCCCAGGTTGTCAGGCTGTGGAGTCCCAGAGGAAGGCTGTGTTTCTCTGGCATCAGCTCTGAGGTCTAAGCCCTCCCACCTGAGAGAGCTGGACCTCAGCTACAATCACCCAGGAGACTCAGGACTGGCGCTGCTCTCTGCTGTACAGAAAGATCCACTCTGTAAACTACAGACACTCAGGTAAAGGCTGAATATGTGGCTGGACGTATCAATGAGATTAATGCACAGTATCTATTTTCCACATGATTGTGAGTGTGTCATTCAACCTCTGTGTGTTCTTCTGTGGTTGATATAGTGTGGACCATGGTGGAGAGTGCAGGCTCAAACCTGGGCTGATCAAATGTAAGTCACCATCGCTGTAGAGAATAGGACTGTGATATTACTCAAGAAACAGTGTACAGCAGAGTTCAAACACAGCACCAGTATTGTATTCATATGTAAATCTAAAGTATTAGTAAATGTGAATTAGTTGTATCCCTTGTAAAACATTTTAAATTAATAAGTAATATTTTGTTAAAAAGATAATGTTGCCATAACAAGATCACATTGTGAATATTGTAAGTTATTCAATTGTATTGATTTGATGATTATTTCTGTCCTCTCAATCAGATGCCTGTGAGCTCACACTGGACCCAAACACAGCACACAGAGACCTCTCTCTGTCTGAGGAGAGCAGAAAGGTGACACGGGGGAGTGAGAAGCAGCCGTATCCTGATCACCCAGAGAGATTTGAGGTCTTGCCACAGGTGCTGTGTAGAGAGGGTCTGACTTGGCGCTGTTACTGGGAGGTAGAGAGGAGTGGGGGAGGGGCTGTTATAGGAGTGACATATAAAGGAATCAGCAGGAGAGGATGGGGTGATGACAGTATGTTGGGAAACAATGACAAGTCCTGGAGACTGTTCTGCTCTGATGACAGTTACTCCGCCTGTCACAATAATAAGAAGACTGTCATACCTGTCCCCTCCTCTGGCTCCCACAGAGTAGGAGTGTATCTGGACTGGCCGGCCGGCACTCTGTCCTTCTACAGGGTCTCCTCTGACACACGGACCCTCCTGCACACATTCCACTCCACATTCACTGAGCCCCTCTACCCAGGGTTTTGGGTTGGGTATGGCTCAGTGACCCTGTGTAAACTAGTCTCAGGGAGATCACACTGAACACCAAAGGCTCAAAGATGACGGATCATAACATGATGCTGTTGGATAGCGGTGTGTTTTCACTGAGATGTACAGATGTTCTCTCTCCCAGTGTGTAGTTATATTATTTCTTACTGTATATATATATTGTGACAGCCGCCGGGGTGTGCGGACGTGTCACGGACCCAAACACAGTGTAAGCAGAGAGGTCCACACCAGAATTACAATCAAAAATATTTATTTGATTAGCGGGGAGAGGGAAATGATAGGGTGGGGGTGAGAAGGCGTCGTGTTGTTCAAGGGCCTCGCAGGAGATCCGTCGTCGGGAAGATAGCAGGGGGTTCGGTACACGGTGGGTGGTCCTCTTACGTTCCAGGTCGGGGCAGGCAGCGGGGTAGTCAGACAGGCGAAGGTTGGCAACGTAGCGGGCTCTCGGACGTTCTCGGGGTCGGGCTTCAAAGGGGGCTCTCCTACGGTCAGGGATCATACACAGGACAACGGTGACTTTGCTTACTCTCTCTCTCATCAACTCCTCCGTGTTTCGCCGTAGCTACTCTCCAAAACCGGGTGCTCTGTTGGCTCCTTTTGTAGGGTCTCTGCTGCTCCTGCTGATGCCCTTCAGCTGTGCCTTGATGAGCAGGAACTCCATGTATGGGCATACGGTGATTATCTCCACTGGTTGCAGCTGTGGCCACTTGGGGCGCAGGAACTCCATACATGGTCCTGCCAAAGACAACACGGGGCAAGAGAGGGACAGCAGAAACAGCAGAGACAAAGCGAGGCGAGATATATACTCCATTTACCACCGTCCCACACTCGCGCATGGGCTTAGGCACGGGGCGGGCACCACAATATATATATATATATATTATTAAAAAATGCATCTGATAGTGAAATAGACTACAGGTACTTCTCCTGTGTGTGTGTCTGTGTGTGTGGTCAGAGAGGATGAGGGGAGACACATTTAACTGTTTAATTGTATTGATAATTTCCTGTACTTGTAACATTCAAGCCTCTGTTGTTTTATATTGATTGTTACATTCCTTTACAGTTCAGTCTTCTTCTAGTTGGTACTGTCGGCCATCATGCTTTATGTTAACATGTATAGTTTATTTCCCTCTTCTATTCTCCCATGGACCAACCACAACTACCACCTCATTTCCAAAAGTCAATCTTTCGATCAACAGTGCCTTCGGAAAGTATTCAGACCCCTTTACTTTCTCCACATTTTGTTGTGTTTTTGACTCAATTTAAAATGAATTAAATTAAAAGAATTTGCCATCAATCCACACACAATACCACAGAATGACAAAGCAAAAACAAGTTTTTTGGAAATTTCAGTAAATGTATTCAAATTTAAATACAGAAATCCTTCATGTACAGAAGTATTCAGACCCTTTGCTATGACACTCTTAAAATGAGCTAAAATGCAAAAATCAACAATTCACTCAATAAGTTGAATTGAGATCAAGTCATTTTGGAAATAATATCTTTGTTTTTATAGTCTCTGATTTGCATCGGATTCAATTCCACACTGTGTGGATTAGGATGTCACGACCAACTCAGCAAATTTCATAATTTTCTCTTGACCCTGACAAACTCCCCAGCCCTTGCCAGAGACAAACATACCCTGAATACTAGGACTACAGATCAAACTATACAACTAGGACTACAGATCAAACTAGGACTACAGATCAAACTATACAACTAGGACTACAGATCAAACTAGGACTACAGATCAAACTATAATATTAGGACTACAGATCAAACTAGGACTACAGATCAAACTATACAACTAGGACAAGAGATCAAACTAGGACAAGAGATCAAACTAAAATACTAGGACTACAGATACAAGTAGGACTACAGATAAACTATAATACCAGGACTGCAGATAAAACTATAACACTAGAACTACAAATCAAACTGATCAAATTGTATTTTCAAGCTTCTTTAGTTAATCACCATAGTTTTCCTTTTTTCCACTTTATGATCTGATCCCTTGGTGCTCCAAGCTACATGATGGGTGATAAGGAAGTAGAACTGTGGGTGGGTGAGGCTACGTCTTGATCACATGACAGAATTGAGTGACTGCCAGTTTCCCTGCCTTCTGCCACCTGACACCTCCTCAGAATTATTCACACACACGATCATTTCATTGGATAAGAAATATCTTGCCCCACCCATCCCATGGTCACACATTGACAGGTAACTCACCTGATCTGTCCTCCGTGTCTGTCATCAGTAGAGAAGTTCAGTCTCAGACTAACCTCTCAGTCAGACAGCAGCCATCAGACTGTCTTTAGTCCTGACTGACAGACAGAGTGGAGAACTGCAGACGACCAATCTAAAAGGAGCAGAATGATCAGTTAGGCAGCAAAGCTCTGTTTTCTCTTTACTCTGGAGACGATGGCTGCTGTTGGAGACTAAGGAGTCGAGTACCAAGTCTCTAAGGGGTGACTGGGAATCACGGAGCAGGGACACTCTCCTGTGTAACAGCTAAGGGATGAGCTCCAACGTGTGTCCACAACCAAGCCAGAAGAAGAGAAACGTGAGAAACTCTCTTGTTGATGATTCGTCATATTTAACAAGATTGAACTGTGATGGAAATGTTCACTGTGAGTGTTGTGTTGTGTGAACTGTAATCCTGAGCAGTTAAAATCATATGACTGTTTATGGTTCTTGTTGATCATTAACCAGGGAGAGTGTGCTCTGCTGGAAAAGTGTACTTGTGGTGTTGTGTTGTGTTCTGTGTAGTGTTGTTGTGTGGTGTGGTGTGTTGTGTTGTTGTGTGTTCTGTAGTGTGGTTTGTAGTGTTGTGGTGCGTAGTGTTGTGTGTGTTGTGTAGTGTTTTAGTGTGTTGTGTTGATGTGGTGTGGTGTGTAGTGGTGTGTAGTGTAGTATTGTGTTGTGGTGTGTTGTGTAGTGTAGTGTAGTGTTGTGTGTGTAGTGTAGTGTTGTGTAGTGTAGTGTTGTGTGGTGTGAGCTATGATACTGAGCAGTAAAAGTTGTGTAAGTGTACATGTTGTTGTTAATAATTAACCAGAGCAAGAGGAGGAAAGGGAGGGGAGTGAAAGAAAGAGAGAGAGAGATTGTGACAGAGAGAGAGAGAGATAGAGAGAGAGGGAGGGAGAGAAAGAGAGAGAGAGCAAGTGAAGGAGGGAGAGAGGGAGGGAGAGAATAAAAGGGAGGGAGAGAGGAGGGGAGTTAGGGAGAGAGGGAGAGAGGGGGGAAGGTAGAGGGAGAGAGGGGGTAGGGAGGGAGAGAGAGAAAAAGACAGAAAGACGGAAAGAGAGAGAGAGAGAACGAGATTGGATGGGGAGAAGAGGTAGGGAGAGAGAGAGGGAGGGAGGGAGAGAGAGAGAAAGAGAGAGAGCGAGTGAAGGAGGGAGAGAGGGAGGTAGGGAGGGAGAGGGAAAGAGGGAGGGAGAGAGGAAGGGAGGTAGGGAGAGAGGGTGGGAGGTAGAGGAAGAGAGGGGGGGAGGTAGAGGGAGAGAGAGAAAAAGACAGAGAAAGTGTATAGTGTGGTTTGTTGTGTTGCATTGTGTTGTGTGTTGTGTTGTGTTGTGTGGTGTGTAGTGTTGTGTTTGGTGTGGTGTGCTGTGGTGTATAGTGTTTTAGTGTGGTGTGTTGTGTGTGTAGTGTAGTGTTGTGTGTGTAGTGGTGTGTAGTGTAGTGTAGTGTAGTGTAGTGTTGTGTAGTGTAGTGTAGTGTTGTGTGTGGTGTGTTGTGTAGTGTAGTGTAGTGTTGTGTGTGTAGTGTAGTGTTGTGTAGTGTAGTGTAGTGTGGTGTGAGCTATGATACTGAGCAGTAAAAGTTGTGTAAGTGTACATGTTGTTGTTGATTATTAACCAGGAAAGGAGGGTACTATGACTATGATGTATCAGATGATATTAACAGTTACGGTCCAGAGTCAAACTGACCTGGCCTCCATATTCAGGCTGGCTTTATTTGTGAGTTTAAAATGGAAAATAGATTTGATTGACGTCTATTGTACATTCTTACTGCATTAAAGGGATAGATCACAAAAATAATCTTTTTTTTTTTTTATATTATACATATTATAGATATAGTGAGGGAAATAATTATTTGATCCCCTGCTGATTTTGTTAGTTTGCCCGATTACAAAGAAATAAGTGGTCTATAATTCATATGGTACTTTTATTTTAACAAATAGAGACAGAATATCAACAAAGAAGTCCATAAAAAACACATTATATAAAGTTATAAATTCATTTGCATTTGATCCCGAAGCAAAACATGACTTAGTACTTGGTGGAGAAACCCTTGGTGGAAAGCACAGAAGTCAGACGTTTCTTATAGTTGGTCACCAGGTTTGCACACATCTCAGGAGGGATTTTGGTCCACTCCTCTTTACAGATCCTCTCCAAATCCTGAAGGTTTCAAGGCTTTTGCTTGGCAACCCGAAGCTTCAGCTCCCTCCGCAAATTTTCTATAGGATTAAGGTCTGGAGACTAGCTAGGCCACTCCATGACCTTGGTGTGCTTCTTCTTGAGCCACTCCTTTGTTGCCTTGGCCATATGTTTTGGTTCATTGTCATGCTGGAAGACCCATCCACGACCCATCCTCAGTGCTCTGGCTGAGGGAAGGAGGTTCTCGTCCAAGATCTTACGGTACATGGCCCCGTCCATTGGCCCGTCAATGCAGTGAAGTCGTCCTGTACCCTTAGCAGAGAAACAACCCCAAAGCATAATGTTTCCACCTCCGTGTTTGACAGTGGGGATGGTGTTCTTGGGATTGTAGCATTCAGCATTTCTCTCCCTCCAAACACGACGAGTCGAATTTATGCCAAAGAGTTCAATTTTGGTCTCATCTGACCACATTATCTTCTCCCAAGCCTTCTCTGAATCATTTAAGTCTTCATTGGCAAACTTCAGATGGGCCTGTACATGTGCCTTCTTGAGCAGGGGGACTTTGCGGGCACTGCAGGATTTCAATCCGTTACGGTGTAGTGTGTTACCAATGGTTTTCTTGGTGACTGTGGTCCCAGCTGCCTTGAGATCATTACCAAGCTCCTCCCGTGTAGTTCTGGGCTGATCCCTCACCCTCCTCATGATCATCCTTACCCCACGAGGCAAGATCTTGCGTGGAGCTCCAGGCCGAAGGCGATTGATGGTTATTTTATATTTTTTCCATTTTCTAATAATTGCACCAACAGTTGTCTCCTTCTCACCAAGCTTCTTGCTGATGGTCTTGTAGCCCATTCCAGCCTTGTGCAGGTCTACAACTCTTACCCTGATGTCCTTTGAATGTTCTTTGGTCTTGCTCATGGTGGTGGAGAGGTTGGAATGGAAGAGATTGATTCTATTGACAGGTGTCTTTTATACCCATAACAAGCAGAGATTAGGAGTACTTTTCCTAAAGTGACAGGACTAATCTGTGTGCCTCATGGGCATATAACCGGTCTGTATGAGAAGAATTCTTGCTGGTTTGTAGGGGATCAAATACTTATTTCTTTCGATCAAATGCAAATTAATTTATAACTTTATATAATGTGTTTTTTATGGACTTCTTTGTTGATATTCTGTCTCTATTTGTTAAAATAAAAGTACCATAAAAATTATAGACAGCTCATTTCTTTGTAATCGGGCAAACTAAGAAATCAGCAGGGGATCAAATAATTATTTACCCCACTGTATATATATATATACTGTATATATATATATATGCACAGTCAATCTTTCCATCAACAGCGCCTTCAGAAAGTATTCAGACCCCTTCACTTTCTCTACATTTTGTTGTATTTTTAACTCAATTTAAAATGAATTAAATTAAAAGAATTTGCCATCAATCCACACACAATTAACCAGAATGACAAAGTGTTACAACCCGGCTCGCTAGGGGAAAGGGAAGCAACATATAAGCAGGTGGAATTGGTAAATTATAGTTATTTTATTAACAAGGAACTTAAATTGTCTTAAGGGTAACAAGGGTCATACAGATTCAGTGGCTACAACAATAGAAGAAAAGGACCTACAGGGGCTGTTCAACTCAAATAAACAAATATAACCAAAAGCAAGCTCATAAACGGTGAGCAAAACCTAAACTTTTATCATCTAATCAAAACCAAAGCGAAAACAAAACCTCACTGGCCTAAAGCAGTGGACAAAACTTAAATACAGTGCAGAACAGCCACCTCTACTCCTGGAGAGTCTAAACAAAGGAATCCACTGAGTGTGGTGCAAAATCAGTGCAACAAAACTATACTTGGCCCAATTTTCGGTAACCATAAACTAATAAACGATTGCGCTAAGCACAGTATCACAAGTTTCTACAAAGTCTATCTTTCTAACGAGTTTCTACAAAGTCAAGTGTTCTACACAAGTCTCTCACGGGTACTGGTCAAACATACACAGCCCGCCGACTGACAAGCTGGCCCGGCTTTTTATCCGGCTCGCGCTGGGACCCGATAGGTCCGCTGGTTGCGATGCATCCAATCCGGATCCGCGCTGGCGATGTCGACGGAGTGGGCGGAGCCTCGGAATTTGTAGCGTGCAGCCTGCTTGACAGCATAACAAGAGACATACGGGCGGGTATCGGCTGCGGCCGTAACACGAAGCAAAAACACTTTTTTGAAATTTCAGTAAATTTATTGCATTTTAAATACAGAAATCCTTTATGTACAGAAGTATTCAGATCCTTTGCTATGACTCTCTTAAAATGAGCTGGAATGCAAAAATGTCATCAACAATTCACTCAATAAGTTGAATTGAGTTCAAGTAATTTTGGAATAAATATCTTTGTTTTTATAGAGTCTCTGATTTGAATCGGAATCAATTCCACACTGTGTGGATTAGGATGTCATGACCAACTCAGCAAATTTAATAATTTTCTCATGACCCTGACAAACTCTCCAGTCCCTGCCAGAGACAAACATACCCAGAATACTAGGATTACAGATCAAACTATACAATTAGGACTACAGATCAAACTAGGACTACAGATCAAACTATACAACTAGGACTACAGATCAAACTATACAACCAGGACTACAGATCAAAGTAGGACTACAGATCAAACTATACAACTAGGATTACGAATCAAACTAAGACTACAGATAAAACTAGGACTACAGTTAAAACTAGGCCTACAGATAAAACTATGAAACTAGGACTTCAGATAAAACTAGGACTACAGATCAAACTATAATACTAGGACTACAGATCAAACTAGGACTACAGATAAAACTATAAAACTAGGACTACAGATACAAGTAGGACTACAGATAAAACGATAAAACTAGGACTACCGATCTAACTAAGACTACAGATAAAACTATAAAACTAAGACTACAGATCAAACTAGGACTACAGATAAAACTATAAAACTAGGACTACAGATGAAACTAGGACTACAGATACAAGTAGGACTACAGATAAAACTATGAAACCAGGACTGCAGATAAAACTAGAACTACAAATCAAACTGATCAAATTGTATTTTCAAGCTTCTTTGTTTTCCTTTTTTCCACTTTATGATCTGATCCCTTGGTGCTCCAAGCTACATGATGGGTCATAAGGAAGTAGAACTGTGGGTGGGTGAGGCTACGTCTTGATCACATGACAGAATTGAGTGACTGCCAGTTTCCCTGCCTTCTGCAACCTGACACCTCCTCAGAATTATTCACACACACGATCATTTCATTGGATAAGAAATATCTTGCCCCACCCCTCCCATGGTCACACATTGACAGGTAACTCACCTGATCTGTCCTCCGTGTCTGTCATCAGTAGAGAAGTTCAGTCTCCGACTAACCTCTCAGTCAGACAGCAGCCATCAGACTGTCTTTAGTCCTGACTGACAGACAGAGTGGAGAACTGCAGACGACCAATCTAAAAGGACCAGAATGATCAGTTAGGCAGCAAAGCTCTGTTTTCTCTTTACTCTGGAGACGATGGCTGCTGTTGGAGACTAAGGAGTCGAGTACCAAGTCTCTAAGGGGTGACTGGGAATCACGGAGCAGGGACACTCTCCTGTGTAACAGCTAAGGGATGAGCTCCAACGTGTGTCCACAACCAAGCCAGAAGAAGAGAAACGTGAGAAACTCTCTTGTTGATGAATCATCATATTTAACAAGATTGAACTGTGACGGAAATGTTCACTGTGAGTGTTGTGTTGTGTGAACTGTGATCCTGAGCAGTAAAAATCATATAACTGTTTATGGTTCTTGTTGATCATTAACCAGGAAGAGTGTGCTCTGCTGGAAAAGTGTACTTGTGGTGTTGTGTTGTGTTGTGTTGTGTTCTGTGTAGTGTTGTGGTGTGGTGTGGTGTGGTGTGGTGTGTTGTTGTGTGTTCTGTAGTGTGGTTTGTAGTGTTGTGGTGCGTAGTGTTGTGTGTGTTGTGCAGTGTAGTGTTGTGTAGTGTGAGCTATGATACTGAGCAGTAAAAGTTGTGTAAGTGTACATGTTGTTGTTAATAATTAACCAGAGCAAGAGGAGGAAAGGGAGGGGAGTGAAAGAAAGAGAGAGAGAGATTGTGACAGAGAGAGAGAGAGATAGAGAGAGAGAGGTAGGGAGAGAAAGAGAGAGAGAGTGAGTGAAGGAGGGAGAGAGGGAGGTAGGGAGGGAGAGAGAGAAAAAGACAGAAAGAGGGAAAGAGAGAGTGAGAAAGAGATTGGATGGGGAGAAGAGGTAGGGAGGGAGAGAGGGAGGGAGGGAGAGAGAGAGAAAGAGAGAGAGAGATTGTGACAGAGAGAGAGAGAGAGAGAGAGAGGGGGGGGAGGTAGAGGGAGAGAGGGGGGTAGGGAGGGAGAGAGAGAAAAAGATAGAAAGAGGGAAAGAGAGAGAGAGAAAGAGATTGGATGGGGAGAAGAGGTAGGGAGGGAGAGAGGGAGGGAGGGAGAGAGAGAAAGAGAGAGAGAGAGCGAGTGAAGGAGGGAGAGGTAGGGAGGGAGGGAGAAAGAGGGAGGGAGAGAGGAAGGGAGGTAGGGAGAGAGGGTGGGAGGTAGAGGGAGAAAGGGGGGGGTTAGAGAGAAAGAGAGAAAAAGACAGAGAAAGTGTATAGTGTGGTTTGTTGTGTTGCATTGTGTGTTGTGTTGTGTTGTGTTATGTTGTGTTGTGTTGTGTTGTGTAGTGTTGTGTGTGTAGTGGTGTGTAGTGTAGTGTGGTGTGTAGTGTAGTGTAGTGTAGTGTAGTGTAGTGTAGTGTAGTGTGAGCTATGATACTGAGCAGTAAACGTTGTGTAAGTGTACATGTTGTTGTTGATTATTAACCAGGAAGAGAGGGTATTATGACTATGATGTATCATATGATATTAACAGTTATGGTCCAGAGTCAAACTGACCTGGCCTCCATATTCAGGCTGAGCTGGCTTCTTCTGCCAATTTACAAATGACCTGGCCTCCATATTAAAAATATATATAAACTCACCGGCCACTATATTAGGTACACCTGTTCAACTGCTCTTTAACGCAAATATCTAATCAGCCAATCACATGGCAGCAACTCAATGCATTTAGGCATGTAGACATGGTCAAGACGACCTGCTGAAGGTGGTTTAAGTGACTTTGAATGGGCATAGTTGTTGGTGCCAGACGGAGGGATTGAGGGAGTGAGGGAGGGAGGGAGGGAAGGAGGGAGGGAGAGAATGAGAGAGAGTAGGGAGGGAGAGAGGGAGGGATAGAGGGAGGGAGAGAGAGAAGGGACGGAGGCAGAGAGGGAGGGAAGGAAGGAGGGAGGGAGGGAAGGAGAGAATGAGAGAGAGGAGGGAGGGAGGGAGAGAGGGAGGGATAGAGGGATGGAGAGAGGGAGAGAGAGAAGGGAGGGAGGCAGAGAGGGAGGGAGAGGAGGGAGAGAGGGAGGGAGATAGGAAGGGGAGGGAGGGAGAGAGGGAGGGAGAGAGAGGGGGGGAGGGAGGGAGAGGATGGAGGGAGAGATGGAGGGAGAGTAGTAGAGAGAGGTAGGAGGGAGAGAGAGGCATGGAGGGAGAAAGAAGCACGGAGGGAGAGAGAGGCACGGAGGGAGGGAGGAAAGGGAGGGGAGTGAAAGAAAGAGAGAGAGAGATTGTGACAGAGAGAGAGAGAGAGAGAGAGAGAGGGAGGGAGAGAAAGAGAGAGACAGAGCGAGTGAAGGAGGGAGAGAGGGAGGTAGGGAGGGAGGGAGAAAGAGGGAGGGAGAGAGGAAGGGAGGTAGGGAGAGAGGGTGAGAGGGTGGGAGGTAGAGGGAGAGAGGGGGGGAGGTAGAAGGAGAGAAGGGGGTAGGGAGGGAAAGAGAGAAAAAGACAGAAAGAGGGAAAGAGAAAGAGAGAGAGAGATTGGATGGGGAGAAGAGGTAGGGAGGGAGAAAGGGAGGAAGAGAGAGAGAGAGAGAGGGAGAGAAAGAGAGAGAGAGAGTGAGTGAAGGAGGGAGAGAGGGTGGTAGGGATAAAAAGGGAGGGAGAGAGGAAGGGAGGTAGGGAGAGAGTGAGAGAGGGGGGGAGGTAGAGGGAGAGAGAGAAAAAGACAGAGAAAGTGTATAGTGTGGTTTGTTGTGTTGCGTTGTGTTGTGTGTTGTGTTGTGTTTTGTGGTGTGTAGTGTTGTGTTTGGTGTGGTGTGGTGTGGTGTGTAGTGTTTTAGTGTGGTGTGTTGTGTGTGTAGTGTAGTGTAGTGTAGTGTAGTGTATGGTTGTGTGTGTAGTGGTGTGTAGTGTAGTGTAGTGTAGTGTAGTGTAGTGTAGTGTGGTGTGAGCTATGATACTGAGCAGTAAAAGTTGTGTAAGTGTACATGTTGTTGTTGATTATTAACCAGGAAGGGAGGGTACTATGACTATGATGTATCATCTGATATTAACAGTTACGGTCCAGAGTCAAACTGACCTGGCCTCCATATTCAGGCTGAGCTGGCTTCATCTGCCAGTTTACAATGGAAAATAGCTTTGATTGACGTCTACTGTACATTCTTACTGCATTAGATTAGATTACAGTTGGTGAGGATGCTCTCGATGGTGCAGCGGTAGAAGTTCACCAGGATCTGATGAGACATATGGACCTTCTTTAGTCTCCTCAGGAAGAGGAGACACTGGTGAGCCTTCTTGATGAGGGTAGAGGTGTTGAGGGTCCAGGAGAGATCAGAGATGCGGACACCCACAAACTTGAAGCTGGTGACTCGCTCCACCTCAGTCCTGTTGATGAGGATGGGGGTGTGTGTGCCAGCTTTTGACTTCCTGAAGTCCACAATGAGCTTTTTGGTCTTCCTGGTGTTGAGAGCCAGGTTGTTGTCGTTGCAACACTATTAGGTGCTGGACCTCCTCCCTGGGATAGCTCACATTTCTTTTTATATTATATAAATATATAGATATGTACTGTATATGTGTACATATTATACATCTCTATCTGACAGAGAATCAGAGAATCTACCCTAGTCTATATGGTGTACACAACTCAGAATAGAAAGGAGAAGCTCGGCCCGGCACAGGGGGAAGAGGAGAGAGAGATGTGGCCCTCCTCGACACACGCAGCTCTCTACTACACGTTGTACAGCAAATGGGAGGCGTTGACCGAGTCAGTTACAAAGAACTGTCACGTGTGCAGAGTAGTGTGTCTATGGTTGTGTCTACTGTAGACACTGCTAACAAGCTCTTGAGCTTAGAGACTCTATCCTAGTCGAAACACATCTTCTAGTCGGCCATCATGCTTTATGTTAACATGTATAGTTTACTTCCCTCTTCTGTTCTCCCATGGACCAAACACAACTACCACCTCATTTCCTAAAGTCACCTAAAGTGTTTTTAGTCGTAATTATTACAATAACTGTATCATCTTCTGACAGAGGTCAGAGAGGAGGAGGGGAGACACATTTAACTGTGTAATTGTATTGATAATTTCCTGGTCTTGTAACATTCAAGCCTCTGTTGTTTTATATTGATTGTTACATTCCTTTACAGTTCAGTCTTTCTCTAGTTGGTACTGTCGGCTTGTCCTGGACCAGCAGACAACCGTGACTGTTGAACCCTGCCAAGACCTTGTCGTGGACCAGCAGACAACCGTGACTGTTGAACCTTGCATAGACCTTGTTGAGTGAGTCCCACATCACATCATCAACCAAATAATCATTCAATTTCAAGTCCGATTTTCGCTTTGGTCATTCTTTTCAGTTTATTTCCTGCAGCATGAAAATCATGCGTGTGTGTGTGTGTGTGAGTGTGTGAGTGTGTGTGTGTGTGGTCTTTGGTCTCCTTTAACGTGTTGCGTGTGTTCATTGGGTTTATAGCAGGAGTTTATTTGAGGAGAGGAGAGAGAGGAGGGGACCACTGCCTCTAAAATCAGTGTTGTGTTGTGTGAACTGTGGTCCGGAGCAGTAAAAATCATATAACTGTTTATGGTTCTTGTTGATCATTAACCAGGAAAAATGTGCTCTGCTGGAAAAGTGTACTTGTGTTGTGTTGTGTTGTGTTGTGTTGTGTTGTGTTCTGTTGTGGTGTGTAGTGTTGTGTAGTTGTGTGTGGTGTGGTGTGGTGTGGTGTGGTGTGTGTGTGTGTGTGTGTTGTGTAGAGTTTTAGTCTGGTGTGGTGTGGTGTGGTGTGTTGTGGTGTGTGTGTGTGTGTGTGTGTTGTGTTGTGTTTTAGTGTGGTGTGTTGTGGTGTGTGTGTGTGTGTGTGTGTGTGTTGTGTTGTGTTTTAGTGTGGTGTGTTGTGTGGTGTGTTTGTCATAGAATTTAAGTTATAATACTTTGTAAATACCGTAGTATTCAATACAAGAGCTGTTGATTCATTCAAAGACTTTATTCACAGAGAATATTTAGCCGTTCAGGTTTCCAAAGTTGACCCCGTTATCTCTTCAGTCACCTGCCTTCATAGACTTCACACAGGTTAACGCCTTCTATTCAACGTATTTCTGTTTCCTGTCTACATGCACCAATAACATTCAAGATCTATATTTCGTCATCAAGGTGTGCGCCGCCTACCTGGCTGGCCCCCGTTAGTCTGGTCAGACGTTGCTGACGCCCAGGCTGATTTCAAAAAGCCTTTTGTTCTGGCTGTTTATACCTTTGTTTATTACTTAATTACCCTAACTTTTAATTACTCTATCCTGGTTTCTGCAGCTTTGATCCTTTGTTCTTTTCACCTATAGCAAACCCCTCAATCTGACCTCACCCCTCTTGACTCCAATCTCCAAATGTTCTAGGACGATGTGTTTTCTTGTGACCTCTTCCATTCCATTACAAACCCTTATATTGTCTTTAAATTTACCATTTATGATACTGAGCAGTAAAAGTTATGTAAGTGTACATGTTGTTGTTGATAATTAACCAGGAAGAGAGGGTACTATGACTATGATGTATCATCTGATATTAACAGTTACGGTCCAGATTCAAACTCACCTGGCCTCCATATCCAGGCTGAGCTGGCTTCATCTGCCAGTTTAAAATGGAAAATAGCTTTGATTGACGTCTAGAGTACATTCTTACTGCATTAAACGGATAGATCACAAAAATAATCTTTTTTTTTTTTTAATATATTATACATATTAAAAATATATATATCCACTCACCGGCCACTTTATTAGGTACACCTGTTCAACTGCTCTTAGTTGACGGCATAGTTGTTGATGCCAGACGGAGGGATAGAGGGAGTGAGGGAGGGAGGGAGGGAAGGAGGGAGGGAGAGAATGAGAGAGAGGAGGGAGGGAGGGAGGGAGAGAGGGAGGGATAGAGGGAGGGAGAGAGAAAAGGGAGGGAAGCAGAGAGGGAGGGAGAGGACGGAGAGAGGGAGGGAGATAGGAAGGGGAGGGAGGGAGGGAGGGAGGGAGAGGATGGAGGGACAGAGGGAGGGAGAGAGAGGGGGGGAAGGAGGGAGAGGATGGAGGGAGAGAGGGAGGGAGAGTAGTACAGAGAGGGAGGGAGAGTAGTAGACTTTTATATTGATTGTTACATTCCTTTACAGTTGAGTCTTCTTCTAGTTGGTACTGTCGGCCATCATGCTTTATGTTAACATGTATAGTTTATTTCCCTCTTCTATTCTCCCATGGACCAACCACAACTACTACCTCATTTCCTAAAGTCAATCTTTCCATCAACAGTGCCTTCGGAAAGTATTCAGACCCCTTCACTTTCTCCACATTTTGTTGTGTTTTTGACTGAATTTAAAATGAATTAAATGAAAAGAATTTGCCATCAATCCACACACAATACCTCAGAATGATAAAGCAAAAACAAGTTTTTTGAAATTTCAGTCAATTTATTAAAATTTAAATACAGAAATCCCTCATGTATAGAAGTATTCAGACCCTTTGCTATGACACTCTTAAAATGAGCTAAAATGCAAAGATGTCATCAACAATTCACAGAAATAAGTTGAATTGAGTTCAAGTGATTTTGGAATAAATATCTTTGTTTTTATAGGGTCTCTGATTTGCATCTGAATCAATTCCACACTGTGTGGATTAGGATGTCTCGACCAACTTAGTAAATTTTATAATTTTCTCTTAACCCTGACAAACTCCCCAGTCCCTGCCAGAGACAAACATACCCAGAATACTAGGACTACAGATACAACTATACAACTAGGACTACAGATCAAACTAGAACTACAGATAAAACTATACAACTAGGACTACAGATCAAACTAGGACTACAGATAACACTATACAACTAGGACTACAGATCAAACTAGGACTACAGATAAAAGTAAGACTACAGATCAAACTAGGACTACAGATCAAACTATAATATTAGGACTACAGATCAAACTAGGACTACAGATACAAGTAGGACTACAGATAAAACTATAAAACCAGGACTGCAGATAAAACTATAAAACTAGAACAACAAATCAAACTGATCAAATTGTATTTTCAAGCTTCTTTAGTTAATCACCATAGTTTTCCTTTTTTCCACTTCATGATCTGATCCCTTGGTGCTCCAAGCTACATGATGGGTGATAAGGAAGTAAAACTGTGGGTGGGTGAGGCTACGTCTTGATCACAGAAGAGAATGAAGCTGGGGAAGGAGGGGGATTGGGTTTAGGGTTAGGGTTAGGGTTAGGGTTAGGGTCAGTATACAGTATATATATATATATATATATATATATTTATAAATGGGGGAAATAATTATTTGATCCCTTGCTGATTTTGTTAGTTTGCCCGATTACAAAGAAATGAGCGGTCTATAATTTTTATGGTACTTTTATTTTCACAAATAGAGACACAATATCAACAAAGAAGTCCAGAAAAAACACATTACATGAAGTTATAAATTAATTTGCATTTGATCGAAGGAAATAAGTATTTGATCCCCAAGCAAAACATGACTTAGTACTTGGTGGAGAAACCCTTGTTGGCAAGCACAGAAGTCAGACGTTTCTTGTAGTTGGTCACCAGGTTTGCACACATCTGAGGAGGGATTTTGGTCCACTTCTCTTTACAGATCCTCTCCAAATCATGAAGGTTTAGGGTTAGGGTAAGGGTAGGGTTAGGGTTAGGGTAACCCTAACCCTAACACGTCACCATTTTTCTCAGTAAATGTATTTCCAAAGGTACATGGGAGAGAGGGAGGGAGATAGGAAGGGACGTGACATTTTTTGACATTGACATGATATTTTCCCCAGATGTTGGTAACAACCCTCATAATCCATACATACAAAGAAACCAAAACAAATACGTTCAGAAATGTACCATATCACCATAGTTTAGAAATGTACCAAATCACCATAGTTTTCCTTTTTTCCACTTTATGATCTGATCCCTTGGTGCTCCAAGCTACATGATGGGTGATAAGGAAGTAGAACTGTGGGTGGGTGAGGCTACGTCTTGATCACATAACAGAATTGAGTGACTGCCAGTTTCCCTGCCTTCTGCAACCTGACACCTCCTCAGAATTATTCACACACACGACCATTTCATTGGATAAGAAATATCTTGCCCCACCCCTCCCATGGTCACACATTGACAGGTAACTCACCTGATCTGTTCTCTGCGTCTGTCATCAGTATAGAAGTTCAGTCTCAGACTAACCTCTCAGTCAGACAGCAGCCATCAGACTGTATTTAGTCCTGACTGACAGACAGAGTGGAGAACTGCAGACGACCAATCTAAAAGGACCAGAATGATCAGTTAGGCAGCAAAGCTCTGTTTTCTCTTTACTCTGGAGACGATGGCTGCTGTTGGAGACTAAGGAGTCGAGTACCAAGTCTCTAAGGGGTGACTGGGAATCACGGAGCAGGGACACTCTCCTGTGTAACAGCTAAGGGATGAGCTCCAACGTGTGTCCACAACCAAGCCAGAAGAAGAGAAACGTGAGAAACTCTCTTGTTGATGAATCATCATATTTAACAAGATTGAACTGTGATGGAAATGTTTACTGTGACTGTTGTGTTGTGTGAACTGTGATCCTGAGCAGTAAAAATCATATAACTGTTTATGGTTCTTGTTGATCATTAACCAGGGAGAGTGTGCTCTGCTGGAAAAGTGTACTTGTGGTGTTGTGTTGTGTTGTGTTGTGTTGTGTTGTGTTCTGTGTAGTGTTGTGTTGTGGTGTGGTGTGGTGTGTTGTTGTGTGGTGTGGTGTGGTGTGGTGTGTTGTGTGGTGTGTAGTGTAGTGTTGTGTGTGTAGTGTAGTGTAGTGTAGTGTAGTGTAGTGTGAGCTATGATACTGAGCAGTAAAAGTTATGTAAGTGTACATGTTGTTGTTGATTATTAACCAGGAAGAGAGGGTACTATGACTATGATGTATCATCTGATATTAACAGTTATGGTCCAGAGTCAAACTGACCTGGCCTCCATATTCAGGCTGGCTTTATTTGTGAGTTTAAAAAGGGAAATAGCTTTGATTGACGTCTATTGTACATTCTTACTGCATTAAAGGGATAGATCACAAAAATAATCTTTTTTTTATTTTTTTTATATTATACATATTGGAGGGACAGAGGGAGGGAGAGAGAGGGGGGGAGGGAGGGAGAGGATGGAGGGAGAGAGGGAGGGAGAGTAGTAGAGAGAGGGAGGGAGAGTAGTAGAGAGAGGTAGGGAGGGAGGAAGAGAGATGGGATGGAGAGAGGAGGGAAGGAGAGAGAGGTACAGATGGAGAGAGAAGCACGGAGGGAGAGAGAGGCACGGAGGGAGAGCAAGAGGAGGGAGGGAGGGAGGAAAGGGAGTGAAAGAAAGAGAGAGAGAGATTGTGACAGAGAGAGAGAGAGAGGGAGGGAGAGAGAGAGAGAGTGAAGGAGGGAGAGAGGGAGGTAGGGAGGGAGAGAGGGAGAGAGGGAGAGAGGGAGAGAGGGTGGGAGGTAGATGGAGAGAGGGGGGGAGGTAGAGGGAGAGAATTGGTTAGGGAGGGAAAGAGAGAAAAAGACAGAAAGAAGGAAAGAGAAAGATAGAGAGAGATTGGATGGGGAGAAGAGGTAGAGAGGGAGAGAGGGAGGGAGGGAGGGAGGGAGTGAGGGATGGAGAGAGAGAGAGAGAGGGAGAGAAAGAGAGAGAGAGCGAGAGAGGGAGGTAGGGAGGGAGAGAGGGAGGAAGGGATAAAGAGGGAGGGAGAGAGTAAGGGAGGTAGGGAGAGAGGGAGAGAGGGGGGGAGGTAAAGGGAGAGAGAGAAAAAAAACAGAGAAAGTGTATAGTGTGGTTTGTTGTGTTGCGTTGTGTTGTGTGTTGTGTTGTGTTGTGTTGTGTGGTGTGTAGTGTTGTGTTTGGTGTGGTGTGGTGTGTAGTGTTTTAGTGTGGTGTGTTGTGTGTTGTGTGTAGTGTAGTGTAGTGTAGTGTAGTGTTGTGTGTGTAGTGGTGTGTAGTGTAGTGTAGTGTAGTGTTGTATGTGTAGTGGTGTGTAGTGTAGTGTAGTGTAGTGTTGTGTAGTGTAGTGTAGTGTAGTGTAGTGTAGTGTTGTGTAGTGGTGTGTAGTGTAGTGTAGTGTAGTGTTGTGTAGTGTAGTGTAGTGTAGTGTAGTGTGGTGTAGTGTTGTGTAGTGTTTTAGTGTGTAGTGTAGTGTAGTGGTGTGTAGTGTAGTGTGGTGTAGTGTGGTGTGAGCTATGATACTGAGCAGTAAAAGTTGTGTACTATGGAAGAGAGGGTACTATGACTATGATGTATCACCTGATATTAACAGTTATGGTCCAGAGTCAAACTGACCTGGCCTCCATATTCAGGCTGAGCTGGTTTCATCTGCCAGTTTAAAATGGAAAATAGCTTTGATTGACCTCTACTGTACATTCTTACTGCATTAAAGGGATAGATCACAACACATCTTTTTTTTTTGTAATATTATACATTATACACTTTATTAGGTACATCTGTTCAACTGCTCTTTAACGCAAATATCTAATCAGCCAATCACATGGCAGCAACACAATGCATTTAGGCATGTAGACATGGTCAAGACGACCTGCTGAAGGTGGTTTAAGTGACTTTGAACGTGGCATAGTTGTTGGTGCCAGACGGAGGGATAGAGGGAGTGAGGGAGGGAGGGAGGGAGAGAATGAGAGAGAGGAGGGAGGGAGGGAGAGAGGGAGGGAGAGAGGGAGAGAGAGAAGGGAGGGAGGCAGAGAGGGAGGGAGAGGAGGGAGAGAGGGAGGGAGATAGGAAGGGGAGGGAGGGAGGGAGGGTGAGGATGGAGGGAGAGAGAGGGGGGGAGAGAGAGGATGGAGGGAGAGAGGGAGGGAGAGTAATAGAGAGAGGTAGGGAGGGAGGAAGAGAGATGGGATGGAGAGAGGAGGGAGGGAGAGAGAGAAGGGAGGGAGGCAGAGAGGGAGGGAGAGGAGGGAGAGAGGGAGGGAGATAGGAAGGGGAGGGAGGGAGGGAGGGTGAGGATGGAGGGAGAGAGAGGGGGGGAGAGAGAGGATGGAGGGAGAGAGGGAGGGAGAGTAATAGAGAGAGGTAGGGAGGGAGGAAGAGAGATGGGATGGAGAGAGGAGGGAGGGAGAGAGAGGTACAGAGGGAAAGAGAGAGGAGGGAGGGAGGGAGGAAAGTGAGTGAAAGAAAGAGAGAGAGAGATTGTGACAGAGAGAGAGAGAGAGATGGAGTGAGAGAAAGAGAGAGAGAGAGCGAGTGAAGGAGGGAGAGAGGGAGGTAGGGAGGGAGAGAGGGAGGGAGGGAGAAAGAGGGAGAAAGAGGGAGGGAGAGAGGGAGAGAGGGGGGTAGGGAGGGAGAGAGAGAAAAAGACAGAAAGAGGGAAAGAGAGAGAGAGAGAGAGACTGGATGGGGAGAAGAGGTAGGGAGGGAGAAAGGGAGGGAAAGAGGGAGGGAGAGAGAGAGAGAGAGGGAGAGAAAGAGAGAGAATGAGCGAGTGAAGGAGGGAGGGAGAGAGGAAGGGAGGGAGGGATGGATAAAGAGGGAGGGAGAGAGGAAGGGAGGTAGGGAGAGAGGGAGAGAGGTTGGGAGGTAGAGGGAGAGAGGGGGGTAGGTAGAGGGAGAGAGAGAAAAAGACAGAGAAAATGTATAGTGTGGTTTGTTGTGTTGCGTTGTGTTGTGCGTTGTGTTGTGTTGTGTTGTGTTGTGTGGTGTGTAGTGTTGTGTTTGGTGTAGTGTAGTGTAGTGTAGTGTAGTGTAGTGTAGTGTAGTGGTGTGTAGTGGTTTGTTGTGGTGTTTTGTGTGTGTAGTGGTGTGTAGTGTAGTGTAGTGTAGTGTAGTGTAGTGTAGTGTAGTGTAGTTTAGTGTGGTGTTTTGTGTGTGTTGTGTAGTATAGTGCAGTGTAGTTTAGTGTGGTGTGTTGTGTGTGTTGTGTAGTGTAGTGTAGTATAGTATAGTGTAGTGTAGTGTAGTGTAGTGTAGTGTAGTGTTGTGTAGTGTGGTGTGGTGTGGTGTAGTGTAGTGTAGTGTAGTGTTGTGTGTGTAGTGTCGTGTAGCGTTGTGTAGTGTAGTGTAGTGTAGTGTAGTGTAGTGTAGTGTAGTGTGTAGTGTAGTGTAGTGTTGTGTGGTGTGGTGTGGTGTTGTGGGTGTAGTGTAGGGTTGTGTAGTGTAGTGTAGTGTTGTGTAGTGTAGTGTAGTGTGGTGTAGTGTAGTGTAGTGTAGTGTAGTGTAGTGTAGTGTAGTGTGGTGTGGTGTGGTGTGAGCTATGATACTGAGCAGTAAAAGTTGTGTAAGTGTACATGTTGTTTTTGATTATTAACCAGGAAGAGAGGGTACTATGACTATGATGTATCAGATGATATCAACAGTTACGGTCCAGAGTCAAACTGACCTGGCCTCCATATTCAGGCTGAGCTGGCTTCATCTGCCAGTTTACAATGGAAAATAGCTTTGATTGACGCCTACTGGACATTCTTACTGCATTAGATTAGATTAGATTTGATTCAACTTTATTGTCATTGTGCAGAGTACAAGTACAGAGACAACGAAATGCAGTTAGCGTCTAACCAGAAGTGCAAAAAACTTTTTTTGATCTCTTCCAATCCATTACAAACCTTTATATTGTCTTTAAATTTACCATATGTTGTGGTGTGTTGTGTAGTGTTTCAGTGTGGTGTTGTGTTGTGTGTGTTGTGTAGTGTAGTGTAGTGTTGTGTTGTATGTAGTGTAGTGTAGTGTAGTGTAGTGTAGTGTAGTGTAGTGTAGTGTAGTGTAGTGTAGTGTGGTGTGAGCTATGATACTGAGCAGTAAAAGTTGTGTAAGTGTACATGTTGTTGTTGATTATTAACCAGGAAGGGAGGGTACTATGACTATGATGTATCATCTGATATTAACAGTTACGGTCCAGAGTCAAACTGACCTGGCCTCCATTTTCAGGCTGGCTTTATTTGTGAGTTTAAAATGGAAAATAGCTTTGATTGACGTCTGTTGTACATTCTTACTGCATTAGAGGGATAGATCACAAAAATATTCTTTTTTTTAATTCTTATATTATACATATTATATATATATATCCATTCACCGGCCACTTTATTAGGTACACCTGTTCAACTGCTCTTTAACGCAAACATCTAATAAGCCAATCACATGGCAGCAACTCAATGCATTTAGGCATGTAGACATGGTCAAGACGACCTGCTGAAGGTGGTTTAAGTGACTTTGAACGTGGCATAGTTGTTGGTGCCAGAAGGAGGGATAGAGGGAGTGAGGGAGGGAGGGAGGGAAGGAGGGAGAGAATGAGAGAGAGGAGGGAGGGAGGGCATGAGAGAGAGGAAGGAGGGAGGGAGGGAGGGAGAGAGGGAGGGAGAGAGCGAGAGAGCGAGAGAAGGGAGGGAGGCAGAGAGGGAGGGAGAGGAGGGAGAGGTAGGGAGAAAGGAAGAGAGATGGGATGGAGAGAGGAGGGAGGGAGAGAGAGGCATGGAGGGAGAGCAAGAGGAGGGAGGCAGGGAGGGAGGAAAGGGAGGGGAGTGAAGGAAAGAGAGAGAGAGATTGTGACAGAGAGAGAGAGAGGTAGGGAGAGAAAGAGAGAGAGAGCGAGTGAAGGAAGGGAGAGGGAGGTAGAGAGGGAGAGAAGGAGGGAGAGAGAAAGAGGGAGGGAGAGAGGAAGGGAGGGAGGGAGAGAGGGTGAGAGGTAGAGGGAGAGAGGGGGGGAGGTAGAGGGAGAGAGGGGGGTAGGGAGGGAGAGAGAGAAAAAGACAGAAAGAGGGAAAGAGAGAGAGAGATAGATTGGATGGGGAGAAGAGGTAGGGAGGGAGAGAGGGAGGGAGAGAGAAAGAGAGAGAAAAAGGGAGAGAGGGAGGGAGGGAGAGAGGGAGGGAGAGAGAAAGAGAGAGAAAAAGGGAGAGAGGGAGGGAGGGAGAAATAGGGAGGGACAGAGGAAGGGAGGTAAGGCGAGAGGGTGGGAGGTAGAGGGAGAGAGAGAAAAAGACAGAGAAAGAGGGATCGGATGGGGAGAAGAGGTAGGGAGGGAGAGAAGGAGGGAGAGAGAGAGAGAGAGAGAGAGAGAGAGAGAGACATGTATCAGTCAAGGGTTGTAAACATGGACAGGTCCCACATTGTTCTGATGGGGGGAAAAGAGAAGGCCTCACTTTGCAGGTTAACCCTTTGGGGACCAGGGGTATTTTCTCCATTTTTACATAAATGTTTTCTTTCTCAATTTGAAGGCACTTCCATACAAAATAATACCCAAGTGTTTCATATCATCGTGTGTCCACAACCAAGCAAGAAGAAGAGAAATGTGAGAATCTCTCTATTTTGATGAATCATCATATTTAACAAGATTAACCTGTGATGGAAACGTTCACTGTGAGTGTTGTGTTGTGTGAGTTATGATCCTGAGCAGTAAAAATCATATAACTGTTTATGGTTCTTGTTGATCATTAACCAGGGAGAGTGTGCTCTGCTGGAAAAGTTTACTTGTGGTGTTTTGTTGTGTTGTGTTGTGTTGTGTTTAGTGTAGTGTGTAGTGTAGTGTTGTGTTGTGTTGTGTTGTGTTGTGTTGTGTTGTGTTGTGTTGTGGTGTGGTGTGTAGTGTTGTGTTGTGTTGTGTTTGGTGTGGTGTGGTGTGGTGTGTTTTAGTATGCTCTGTTGTGTGTGTAGTGTAGTGTAGTGTAGTGTTGTGTAGTGTAGTGTTGTGTGTGTAGTGGTGTGTAGTGTCGTGTAGTGTGGTGTGAGCTATGATACTGAGCAGTAAAAGTTGTCTAAGTGTACATGTTGTTGTTGATTATTAACCAGGAAGCGAGGGTACTATGACTATGATGTATCAGATGATATTAACAGTTACGGTCCAGAGTCAAACTGACCTGGCCTCCATATTCAGGCTGAGCTGGCTTCATCTGCCAGTTTACAATGGAAAATAGCGTTGATTGACGCCTACTGGACATTCTTACTGCATTAGATTAGATTAGATTTGATTCAACTTTATTGTCATTGTGCAGAGTACAAGTACAGAGACAACGAAATGCAGTTAGCGTCTAACCAGAAGTGCAAAAAAAGCAGACAATGTGAACAATATATACAGGTAGTGCAGTATAAGCAGTATATGAGCAGTATAAATAGTGCAGTATAAGCAGTATATGTATTAACAGTATTATTATAAGTAGAGTAAATAAGCAGAATAAATATGGAATGCAGTATGAACAGTATAAACAGATATGTACAGAATGTACAGATATGTGCAGTGTATTAACAGTAGCATTATAAGATTCGTAAAAAATAAGAATATGTGCATTATGAACAGTATAGACAGTTTATGAACAGTATAGACAGATATGTACAGAAGAGCAGTAGTATGTAGTATAAGAGCAGTGTGTATATGTGAAGATACAGTATGTACAGTTTATAGGAGTGCTATAGGGTAAGAGTAGTACAATGTGTGGTGTGGTGTGAGCTTTGATAGTGAGCAGTAAAAGTTGTGTAAGTGTACATGTTGTTGTTGATTATTAACCAAGAAGAGAGGGTACTATGACTATGATGTATCAGATGATATTAATATCATCTGATACATCATAGTCATAGTACCCTCTCTTCTTGGTTGTGTTGTGTTGTACACAACACAACACAACACAACACAACACAACACAACACAACACTACACTACACACTACACTAAACACAACACAACACAACACAACAGTTATGGTCCAGAGTCAAACTGACCTGGCCTCCATATTCAGGCTGAGCTGGCTTCATCTGCCAGTTTAAGATGGAAAATAGCTTTGATTGACGTCTACTGGACATTCTTAGTGCATTAAAGGGAATGATCATTTTTTTATAATATTATGAATTATATTTATATATATATATAAATATATAGTATATCTCTGTCTGAGAATCAGAGAATCTATCCTAGTCTATATGGTGTACAAACCTCCTCAGAGTAGAAAGGAGGATGTCGGCCCGGCACAGGGGGAAGAGGAGAGAGAGATGTGGCACTCCTCGACACACGCAGCTCTCTACTACACGTTGTACAGCAAATGGGAGGCGTTGACCGAGTCAGTTACAAAGAACTGTCACGTGTGCAGAGTAGTGTGTCTATGGTTGTGTCTACTGTAGACACTGCTAACAAGCTCTTGAGCTTAGAGACTCTATCCTAGTCGAAACACATCTTCTAGTCGGCCATCATGCTTTATGTTAACATGTATAGTTTACTTCCCTCTTCTGTTCTCCCATGGACCAACCACAACTACCACCTCTTTTCCGAAAGTCGCCTAAAGTGGTTTTAGTCGTAATTATTACAATAACTGTATCATCTTCTGACAGAGGTCAGAGAGGATGAGGGGAGACACATTTAACTATGTAATTGTATTGATAATTTCCTGTACTTGTGACATTCAAGCCTCTGTTGTTTTATATTGATTGTTACATTCCTTTACAGTTCAGTCTTCTTCTAGTTGGTACTGTCGGCTTGTCCTGGACCAGCAGACAACCATGACTGTTGAACCCTGCCTAGACCTTGTCCTGGACCAGCAGACAACCGTTACTATTTAACCCTGCCTAGACCTTGTCCTGGATCAGCAGACAACCGTGACTCTTGAACCCTGCATAGACCTTGTTGAGTGAGTCACACATCACATCATCAATCAAATAATCATTAAATTTCAAGTCAGATTGTCGCTTTGGTCATTCTTATAAGTTTATTTCCTGCAGCATGAAAATCATGCGTGTGCGTGTGTGTGTGTGTGTATGTGTGTGTGTGTGTGTGTGTGTGTGTATGTGTGTGTGTGTGTGTATGTGGGCTTTGGTCTCCTTTAACGTGTTGCGTGTGTTCATTGGGTTTATAGCAGGAGGTTCTTTGAGGAGAGGAGAGAGAGGAGGGGACCACTGCCTCTAAAATGAGTCTTGTGTTGTGTGAACTGTGATCCGGAGCAGTAAAAATCATATAACTGTTTATGGTTCTTGTTGATCATTAAATAGGAAGAGTGTGCTCTGCTGGAAAAGTGTACTTGTGGTGTTGTGTTGTGGCGCCAGTTAGTTTGGTCAGACCTTGCTGACGCCCAGGCTGATTTCAAAAAGCCTTTTGTTCTGGCTGTTTATACCTTTGTTTATTACTTAATTACCCTAACTTTTAATTACTCTATCCTGGTTTCTGCAGCTTTGATCCTTTTTCTCTTCACCTATAGCAAACCCCTCAATCTGACCTCACCCCTCTTGACTGCATTCTCCAAATGATCTAGGACCATCGGTTTTCTTGTGATCTCTTCCCTAGGTGTGGGATTACAAACCCTTATATTGTCTTTAAATTTACCATATGTTGTTGTGTGTTGTGTAGTGTTTTAGTGTGGTGTTGTGTTGTGTAGTGTAGTGTTGTGTGGTGTGGTATGGTGTGTAGTGTAGTGTTGTGTGGTGTGGTGTGGTGTGGTGTGGTGTGGTGTGAGCTATGATACTGAGCAGTAAAAGTTGTGTAAGTGTACATGTTGTTGTTGATTATTAACCAGGAAGGGAGGGTACTATGACTATGATGTATCAGATGATATTAACAGTTATGGTCCAGAGTCAAACTGACCTGGCCTCCATTTTCAGGCTGAGCTGGCTTCATCTGCCAGTTTAAAATGGAGAATAGCTTTGATTGACCCCTACTAGACATTCTTACTGCATTAAAGGGATAGATCACAAAAATAATCTTTTTTTATTTTATATTATATTATATTATACGTATTATATATATATCCACTCACCGGCCACTTTATTAGGTACACCTGTTCAACTACTCTTTAAGGCAAATATCTAATCAGCCAATCACATGGCAGCAACTCAATGCATTTAGGCAAGACAACAAGACAACCTGCTGAAGTTCAAACCGAGCATCAGAATGGGGAAGAAAGGTGATTTAAGTGACTTTGAACGTGGCATAGTTGTTGGTGCCAGACGGAGGGATAGAGGGAGTGAGGGAGGGAGGGAGGGAGGGAGAGAATGAGATAGAGGAGGGAGGGAGGGAGGGAGAGAGGGAGGGATAGAGAGAGGGAGAGAGGGAGAGAGAGAAGGGAGGGAGAGAGGGAGGGAGAGAGGGAGGGAGGGAAGGAGAGAATGAGAGAAAGGAGGGAGGGAGAGAGGGAGGGATAGAGGGAGGGAGAGAGAGAAGGGAGGGAGGCAGGGAGGGAGGGAGAGGAGGTAGAGAGGGAGGGAGATAGGAAGGGGTTGGAGGGAGGGAGGGAGGGAGGGAGAGAGGGATGGAGAGAGGGGGGGGAGGGAGATGATGGAGGGAGAGAGGGAGGGAGAGAGGGAGGGAGAGTAGTAGGGAGAGGTAGGGAGGGAGGAAGAGAGATGGGATGGAGAGAGGAGGGAGGGAGAGAAAGGCATGTAGGGAGAGAGAGGCACAGAGGGAGGGAGGAAAGGGAGGGGAGTGAAAGAAAGAGAGAGAGATTGTGACAGAGAGAGAGAGAGAGAGAGAGAGAGAGACAGAGCGAGTGAAGGAGGGAGAGAGGGAGGGAGAAAGAGGAAGAGAGAGAGAGAGAGAGGGAGAGAAAGAGAGAGAGAGTGAGTGAAGGAGGGAGAGAGGGAGGTAGGGTGGGAGAGAGGGAGTGAGGGAGAAAGAGGGAGGGAGAGAGGAAGGGACGTAGGGAGAGATGGAGAGAGGGTGGGAGGTAGAGGGAGAGAGGGGGGTAGGGAGGGAAAGAGAGAAAAAGACAGAAAGAGGGAAAGAGAAAGAGAGAGAGAGATTGGATGGGGAGAAGAGGTAGGGAGGGAGAGAGAGAGGGAGGGAGAGAGAGAGAGAGGGAAAGAAAGAGAGAGAGAGAGCGAGTGAAGCAGGGAGAGAGGGAGGTAGGGAGGGAGAGAGGGACGGAGGGATGAAGAGGGAGGAAGAGAGGTAGGGAGAGGGAGAAAAAGACAGAGAAAGTGTATAGTGTGGTTTGCGTTGTGTGTTGTGTTGTGTTGTGTTGTGTTGTGTTGTGTTGTGTGGTGTGTAGTGTTGTGTTTGGTGTGGTGTGGTGTGGTGTGTTTTAGTGTGGTGTGTTGTGTAGTGTAGTGGTGTGTCGTGTAGTGTAGTGTGGTGTGGTGTGAGCTATGATACTGAGCAGTAAAAGTTGTGTAAGTGTACATGTTGTTGTTGATTATTAACCAGGAAGGGAGGGTACTATGACTATGATGTACCAGATGATATTAACAGTTACGGTCCAGAGTCAAACTGACCTGGCCTCCATATTCAGGCTGAGCTGGCTTCATCTGCCAGTTTACAATGGATAATAGCGTTGATTGACGCCTACTGGACATTCTTACTGCATTAGATTAGATTAGATTTGATTCAACTTTATTGTCATTGTGCAGAGTACATGTACAGAGCCAACGAAATGCAGTTAGTGTCTAACCAGAAGTGCAAAAAAAGCAGACAATGTGAACAATATATACAGGTAGTGCAGTATAAGCAGTATATGAACAGTATAAGTAGTGCAGTATAAGCAGTACATGTATTAACAGTAACATTATAAGCAGAATAAATATAGAATGCAGTATGAACAATATAAGCAGTATATGAGCTGTATAAGTAAGCAGTATAAGCAGTATATGCATTAACAGTAATATTATAAGCAGAGTAAATAAGCAGAATAAATATGGAATGCAGTATGAAGAGTACAAACAGATATGGACAGTCTGTGTAGTGTATTAACAGTAGCATTCTAAGATGAGTCAAAAATAATGATATGTGCATTATGAACAGCATAGACAGATATGTACAGAAGAGCAGTAGTATATAGTATAAGAGCAGTGTGTATAAGTGAAGATACAGTATGTACAGTTTATAGGAATGCTATAGGGTAAGAGTAGTACAATTGTCCGGGGGGGGGGGTGTAAGTAGGTTGTCACCTAGGGGCAGAGTTGGAGTTCAGTAGGGTGACACCCGCAGGGAAGAAGCTTCCTCTGAACCTGCTTGTTCGGGTACGGAGAGACCTGTAGCGCCTCCCGGAGGGGAGTGGGTTGAACAGTCTGTGGTTGGGGTGAGAACTGTCCTTGACGATGCTGCGTGCCTTACGCAAGCATCGCTTGCCTTGGACAGCCTCAATGGAGTGGAGTGTGGACCCGGTGATGCGTTGGGCAGTTTTCACAACCCTCTGCAGTGCTTCCGGTCAGAGGAAAAGGTAGTGAGGATGCTCTTGATGGTGCAGCGGTAGAAGTGCACCAGGATCTGAGGAGACAGATGGACCTTCTTTAGTCTCCTCAGGAAGAAGAAAGCTGGTGAGCCTTCTTGATCAGGGTAGAGGTGTTGACAGTCCAGGAGAGATCCTCAGAGATGCGGACACCCAGAAACTTGAAGCTGGTGACTCGCTCCACATCAGTCCCGTTGATGAGGATGGGGGTGTGTGTGCCAGCTTTTGACTTCCTGGAGTCCACAATGAGCTCTTTGGCATTCCTGGTGTTGAGAGCCAGGAAGTTGTTGTCGGTGCACCACACTGTTAGGTGCTGGACCTCCTCCCTGGGATAGCTCACAAGGGATAGCTCACAAAAAAAAAACAATCACATTATTTTTAATATATATACTGTATATGTGTACATATTATATATCTCTATCTGACAGTGAATCAGAAAATCTACCCTAGTCTATATGGTGTACACACCTCCTCAGAGTAGAAAGGAGAAGCTCGGCTCGGTACAGAGGGAAGAGGAGAGAGAGATGTGGCCCTCCTCGACACACGCAGCTCTCTACTACACGTTGTACAGCAAATGGGAGGCGTTGACCGAGTCAGTTACAAAGAACTGTTGCTGAAGATTTGCTTCTCCCTTCAGACAAGTTGACTCAACATTCCAGTTGTCTGACCAGACATTGACCTTGTCCTGGACCAGCAGACAACCGCGACTGTTGAACCCTGCCTAGAACTTGTCCTGGACCAGCAGACAACCGTGACTCTTGAACCCTGCATAGACCTTGTTGAGTGAGTCCCACATCACATCATCAATGAAATATTCATTTAATTTCATATAATAGGGAAATCATTCGGTCATTCTTTTATGTTTATTTCCTGCAGCATGAAAATCGTGCGTGAGTGTGTGTGTGTGTGTGTGTGTGTGTGTGTGTGTGTGTGGTCTTTGGTCTCCTTTAACGTGCTGCGTGTGTTCATTGGGTTTATAGCAGGAGGTTCTTTGAGGAGAGGAGAGAGAGGAGGGGACCACTGCCTCTAAAATGAGTCTCTCTGGGGAGAGAGAGGAGGGGACCACTGCCTCTAAAATGAGTCTCTCTGGGGAGAGAGAGGAGGGGACCACTGCCTCTAAAATGAGTCTCTCTGGGGAGAGAGAGGAGGGGACCACTGCCTCTAAAATGAGTCTCTCTGGGGAGAAAGAGGAGGGGACCACTGCCTCGAAAATGAGTCTCTCTGCGGAGGTTGAAGACATGGGGTAAGACAAGAGTCTCTGGAGGGCATTTACCATGAAGATTATGATACTGATGATGATGATGATGATGATGATGACAGATACTTCATTCATAACCAGATTAATGTTAGACAGAGGAATGTAGATATACTGTAGTTCAATGCATACTGGAGCAACAGACAGTGTTACAACACTCACTAGAAGGAGTGTCCACGGAGAAGGAGAGTGGATCCTGGAGGGAGATGGCCACTAAAAACCTAAAAGCTACTGACAATACAGATATATTAATTTGGACTGGTTACACCGTCCCCACTCTCCTCCTCCCAGCGCACCCCAACCCTCCATGGTAATGGGGATCCCCTGAATGAAACAAAGACACGTTCATTAACACTCTGTCCTTCACAATGCCACCCTGCTGTGGAACTGGCTCTCGAAGCTCAGCTCATATGGCACATTTAAAAACACAACTCCACCTTGTAATGCAGGGTCCAGCAGGAGAGACCAGCCTCACCTGTACCTAGCTGTGTGTCCATGAAGAGTGACCACTCTATGGACCATCCAATACACTTCAGACAAGGAACCAGCACTGCTAAACAATGGTAGGTGTATCATGGGGGATGTGATGAACTAACAGCTAGACTACGCCACCTGTTTGTTTCACGTAGTCAATATTCTAACAACACACAAACACACACTCATATGAACACATGACATCCATTATCTTCTGTTAAACATATGAGAATATTGGTGTCTGACAACACAGATACCCACTCATGAACATGTGCTGTTCATTGTCTCCTGTTAATGAATGTGAGAATGTTGGTGTCTTTGTGTTTGACAGGGTCCAGCAGGAGAGACAAGCCTCACCTGTACCTAGCTGTGTGTCCATGAAGAGTGACCACTCTATGGGCCATCCAATACACTTCAGACAAGGAACCAGCACTGCTAAACAATGGTAGGTGTATCATGGGGGATGTGATGAACTAACAGCTAGACTACGCCACCTGTTTGTTTCACGTAGTCAATATTCTAACAACACACAAACACACACTCATATGAACACATGACATCCATTATCTTCTGTTAAACATGTGAGAATATTGGTGTCTGACAACACAGATACCCACTCATGAACATGTGCTGTTCATTGTCTCCTGTTAATGAATGTGAGAATGTTGGTGTCTTTGTGTTTGACAGGGTCCAGCAGGAGAGACCAGCCTCAGCTGTACCCAACTGTGTGTCCATGAAGAGTGACCACTCTATGGGCCGTCCAATACACTTCAGACAAGGAACCGTCACTGCTAAACAAGGGTAGGTGTATCATGGGGGATGTGATGAACTAACTGCTAGACTACGCCACCTCTTTGTTTCATGAGGTCCTCAGAGTGTGCTGTTCACTGTCTCCTGTTAATGAATGTGAGAATGTTGGTGTCTTTGTGTTCGACACAGGAATGTAGATATACTGTTGTTCAATGCATTCTGTAGCAACAGACAGTGTTACAACACTCACTAGAAGGCGTGTCCACGGAGGAGGAGAGTGGATCCTGTTGGGAGATGGACACTAAAAACCTAAAAGCTACTGACAATACAGATATATTAATTTGGACTGGTTACACCGTCCACCAATGTTAGTTTTTTGTAATATTCATCTGACCCAGGAACTATGTTTAGCGGTATGCACTCTGAAGTTATTCTATTTGCGAAACTGGGCCTCTGTAACAGGTTCCGTTGCACACAGAGGCGGACACAGTGGTGTGGTGAGGGAATGGTCCCGTTTATTCATCAAGTTTTTTAGTTCCGTTTGTATATGGCATCCCTCCAAACATTCGGCAACTTTTCAGTTGTCGTTCTTTCCGCCGAAAGCACACACATCTTAAACCCTTTCGTTAGCGAGGCTTCATTCAGGTGCGAACTTCATTCGCAACAGGTGCGCAACCAGCCTCGCTTCCGTAACCCTGGCCACAGTCCTGTAGCTCCCTCTACAGGCCGAACGCTGCATGTCACCCAACAGCCTCATTCACACTTCTCTGGATAAAGAAATCTGCTTATTTATTGTTTAACCCATAATCCCCAGAGACCCTGTGGAGAGACCAGAGTCAGAGATTCCCAGTGGTCAGTCTGTCCAGAGTCAAAGTGAACTGGCCTTCATATTCAGGGTGAGCTAAATAGAAAGTATGACATTGAAGATGGCAAAGTCATCCCCATACAAAAGTTATTTTTTTCTTGTTTCAATTGCATGCCAAAGTCAAGCAATGTGTTTTTTGTATTTAGTCTCTCTACTGTGTGTAAAGGTTTACCCATTATTGTCTATCTCACTCCACTTTATTTTTCTAAATGTTTAAGTTGCTTGAAGACAATGTCATCACTTTAATGAGAAATGAGCTGAAGAGGTTCAAGAGGCTTATTTCTCAAGACTACCCAGAGTGCATTGAGAGTCAGGGGGAGGAAGAGGAAGTGGTGGATGATGAAGAAGAAGAGAAGCAGGAGAGCAGTGCCAGAGAAGGGGCTCTGAAGATCACACTGCACGTCCTGAGGAACATGAACCAGAAGGAGCTCGCTGACACACTGGAGAAACGTAAGAGACCTCATGTGTTTTTACAGAGATGTGTTACTGGGCTGAAATATTATTGGAAATACAAACACCACTAACTGTAATTATGATGTATATCCCCATTTGGTCAATGTTTATGTTATGTTGCCTCTATAACTTAGTGTCTCTGTAATTACTCCAGTAACAAGATTGGTTGTTTCTGTATAATTGCATAGTAATGGGTTTGGACAGTTTCCTATAACACAGATGGAATAAGGACTGTTCTTTCCTAAACGTGTAGTAATATATCATTCAACTACACTACATACTATGTCATTAATTACTATATAATTAATTAATAATGAATTACTATATAACATCTTGTTAATTAATACAACATGTGGTCCTCTGTGGCTCAGTCGGTAGAGCATGGCTTTAACAACGCTAAGGTTGTGGGTTTGATTCCTCCTGGGACCACATATACTGAATTGTATGCACTCACTGCAATGCAAGTCGCTTTGGATAAAAGCGTCAGCTAAATGGCATATATATATATATATATTTACAGTTACTGCAGGTATTGGGTCAACTTAATGTAAAATGTGCCTGGAATATTTTTTTAATTGTTTTGTCATTCAGATGAGCTTGCTGTGGTGTGCCAACATGAACTCAAGTCCACCCTGAAGACGAAGTTTCAGTGTGTATTTGAGGGAATAGCTAAGCAAGGCAACCCAATACTTCTCGATAAGGTCTACACAGAGGTCTACATCACAGAGGGTGGAAGTGGAGAGGTCAATAACGAACATGAGGTCAGACAGATTGAGACAGCATCCAGGAGACAAGCAACACAGGAGACACCAATCAAATGCAACGAAATCTTCAAGCCTTTACCTGGACAAGACAAACCAATGAGAAATGTGCTGACAAAGGGAGTCGCTGGCATTGGAAAAACAGTCTCAACTCAGAAGTTCATTACGGACTGGGCTGAAGGAAAAGCCAATCAGGATGTCCAGTTCATATTTCCTCTTCCTTTTCGGGAGCTGAATTTAATGAAAGAGAAGAAATGCAGTTTGAATGAACTTCTTGGTCATTTCTTCATTGAAATAAAAGAATCAGGAATCTCCAACTTTGACAAGTATAAAGTTCTGTTAATCTTTGATGGTCTCGATGAGTGTCGACTTCCTCTCGACTTCAAGAACAACGGGACATGTTGCGATGCCACAGAGTCAACCTCAGTGGACGTGCTGCTGACAAACCTCATCAAGGGGAATCTGCTTCCCTCTGCTCTCCTCTGGATAACCTCCCGACCTGCAGCAGCCAATCAGATCCCTCCTGAGTGTGTTGACCAGGTGACAGAGGTACGAGGGTTCAACAACCCACAGAAGGAGGAGTACTTCAGGAAGAGAATCAGTGATGAGAACCTGGCCAGCAGAATCAACACACACATGAAGTCATCAAGGAGCCTCCACATCATGTGCCACATACCAGTGTTCTGTTGGCTCTCAGCCACTACCCTAGAGAGACTGTTGGGTGAAGCAGAGAGAGGAGAGATGCCCAAGACTCTGACACAGATGTACACACACTTCCTGGTATTTCAGACAAAACAGAAGAATGTGAAGTACCTTGGAGACCATGACAGAGATCCACAGTGGGATAAAGAGCTAATTCTGTCACTGGGAAAACTGGCCTTCAAACAGCTGGAAAATGGCAATCTGATCTTCTATGAGGAAGACTTGAGAGAGTGTGGCATTGATGTCACAGAAGCCACAGTGTACTCGGGAGTGTGCACTCAGATCTTCAGAGAGGAGTTTGGGCTGCACAATGTGTTCAGCTTTGTGCATCTGAGCATCCAGGAGTTTCTAGCTGCTTTATATGTGTTCCTCACATTCAACCACAGCAATGAGAATCCACTGGTCAAACAGAAATCCTTATCCTGGAACCTACAGTCATCACTCAGCCGCAAACGAAAGATTGACACACCACTGATCAACCCCATCATCAACCTACACAAGAGTGCAGTGGACCAGGCCTTACAGAGTGAGAATGGTCACCTGGACCTGTTCCTCCGCTTCCTCCTGGGCCTCTCACTGGAGTCCAATCAGAATCTCCTACGAGGCCTTCTGACACAGACAGGAAGCAGCTCACAGACCAATGAGGAAACAGTCAAGTATGTCAAGGAGAAGATCAGGGAGAATCCCTCTCCAGAGAGGTGTATCAATCTGTTCCACTGTCTGAATGAGATGAATGACCGTTCTCTAGTGGAGGAGATCCAAAGCTCCCTGACCTCAGGACGTCTCTCAGAAGCCCAACTCTCACATGCACAGTGGTCAGCTCTGGTCTTTGTGTTGCTGACTTCAGAAGAAGACCTGGATGTCTTTGACCTGAAGAAATACTCCAGATTAGAAGAGGGTCTTCTGAGGCTGCTGCCAGTGGTCACAGCCTCTAAGACGGCACTGTAAGTAGATGGACAAAACACTGTATTGAAACTTGGGTTATGAATGGAGTAAGTGATGACTTATTATGATTTACGGATTAAATGGAAGAAACTGAGTTATTGAGCACATGGTCAAAAGTCATTCATTAATTGATTGCATCCTTGTCTTTCATGTTTTATTGACACACAAATATGTGACCTGCTCCAACATGTTCAGTCGCTTTGTGTCTTGACTCCCAATAATGAGGTAGAAAGAGCCAGTTCCAGTTGCAGTACTGAACACTGGTTTGGAGAAATCCACTCCTGACGTTGACTCAGTTTTTAACCTAACGACTATCGCATTCCACTTGCGGCACCACAGATACTCACACCGCGGCTCAAATGAAGACTTTTGGTCTGACATTAAGCAAATAACATAGGTAGCATATATAATAACATGGCTGGCTGTGTTCACAGTTCAGCTAATGAGTTTGTCAGCTTTATTTTAGTGAAAGTGGAATGACTCAGTTCTCTAGCCAGTGAGTTTACAGTTGGTGCAGTTGGAAGGAGCTCGCCACTAATCTCCAACTGAAAGCTCAATCCATCATTTAAGGCATGAAATGTATGGATACATGATGATTTCACCTTTAAAATGAAGTGAAATGATTAGAAAACATGTTTTTCTAGTGAAATATGTTAAAATACCAAAACAACCCATGTAAGGGATTTGGACGAAAATGTAATTTTATGGTAAATATATGGTTACCTAGCTCCTCAAATCCTGACCTGTGTGTGTGTGTGTGTGTGTGTGTGTGTGTGTGTGTGTGTGTGTGTGTGTGTGTGTGTGTGTGTGTGTGTGTGTGTGTGTGTGCGCGTGTGCATGTGTGTGGTGACAGGGGGGGCTGCTCTGTCTTCACTCTCTGAATAACTTTACTCTCCTCAAATCCTGACCCACCTGGCCTTAGATCAGCTCATGGGACTCCAAAATACTGATATATATATATATATATATATATATATATATATATATATATATATATATATATATATAATGGGACTAGATAATACTGCACTAACCCAATAGCTAGCAAATACATTATACCAGATGTAGAAATCCGATCACTACAAATGTATCCATGGTTGCTTGTTCCCCTGTTGAGAGCAACTATAACTCTCACTCATAAATTCTTGCACCACAGTGATCGTTTGGCTGCATGTATTTATTTGTACTCCTCATTCAGGCTGAATGGATGTCACCTCACAGAGAGATGCTGTGAAGCGTTGGCCTCAGCTCTCAGCTCAGACTCCTGCCACCTGAGAGAGCTGGACCTCAGTCAAAATGATCTAGGTGACGGGGGAGTGAAGCTGCTCTCTGCTGGACTGGGGAGTCCACACTGTCAACTACAGACACTGAGGTGAGGTCTGAGACTATTCTTGTTGCCAGACGGATCATTCCTAAGTGTCTGTTACATTATCATTCTATGGAATCAATGATACTTGCACAGAAAGGATCAATAATTGAGATAGACAATGTACATTATCTTCCAATCAATTACTATAGTGTGTGTGTGTGTGTGTGTGTGTGTGTGGTGTGTGTGTGTGGTGTGGTGTGGTGTGGTGTGTGTGTGTGTGTGTGTGTGTGTGTGTGTGTGTGTGTGTGTGTGCGTGTGCGTGTGCGTGTGCGTGTGCGTGTGTGTGTGGTGGGAGGCTGCTCTGTCTTCACTCTCTGAATATGTTTGCCCTCCTCCAATCCTGACCCACCTGGCCTTAGATCAGCTCATGGGACTACACAATACTGCACTAACCCAATAGCTATCAAATACATTATACCAGACGTAGAAATCCAGTGACTACAAATGTATCCAAGATTGCTTGCTCCCCTGTTGAGAGCAACTATAACTCTCACTCATGAATTCCTGCACCACAGTTATTGTTTGGCTGCATGTATTTATTTGTATTCCTGATTCAGGCTGAATGGATGTGACCTCACAGAGAGATGCTGTGAAGCATTGGCCTCAGCTCTCAGCTCAGACTCCTGCCACCTGAGAGAGCTGGACCTCAGTAATAATGATCTAGGTGACTGGGGGATGAAGCTGCTCTCTGCTGGAGTGGGGAGTCCACACTGTCAACTACAGACACTGAGGTGAGGTCTGAGACTATTCTTGTTGTCAGACACATCACTTCTAAGTGTGCTACATTATCATTCTATGGAATCAATGATACTTGCACAGAAAGGCTCAATAATTTAGACAGACTATGCACATTATCTTCCAGTCAATTACTATATAGTGTGTATGTGTGTGTGTGTGTGTGTGTGTGTTGTGTGTGCGTGTGTGCGTGCGGTGGCAGGGGGGGCTGCTCTGTCTGCACCCAGTGAATATGGTTCCACCCTCAATTCCTGACCCACATGGCCTTAGATCAGCTCACACAATACTGCAATAACCCAATAGCTAGCAAATACATTATACCAGACGTAGAAATCCAGTGACTACAAATGTATCTATGGTTAATTGCTCCCGTGATGAGAGCAACTATAACTCTCACTCATGAATTATTATCATAATGACACTGAGTTGAGGTCTGAGACTATTCTTGTTGTCAGACACATCAGTCCTAAGTGTGTTACATTATCAATGACACTTGCTCTGCAAATCTCAATGATGGAGACAGAACATTTACATGATCTTCCAATCAATTCCTAAACTCTTCACTGTGACAACACTAGTCCTACCACTTTATTTGCATTCCACCTTTTACTTTTGTCAACTCCCAGAACGTCATCCCGTGCATGCACCCTTAACCTAGGACTACTTTCCCCTCCAAAAAGATGAATAAGTCAATATAAGGTCCACAATCTGAGCGGTCTTCATAGTTTAAAAAAAAAGCGATGAAGGATACCGTCTTACCTATCTCAGATGGGGTGTTTTTGAGTAACCATTTCATAGGGACAGCAACACATGCATAGTTCAATAACAAGATGCCGACCTTTAGGTCAGGATGGCCTTGCAGCTGACTCAGCACATGCCCACCAACAGATATAACACAGGGGACAGATATTACCAATGTCAACCTGACTGGCTGTCTTGATTCATACCGTTTCTACATAAAATCATAAAGGAATCAATGAACAGTGTATGACTGAAAAAATATAATCATCATGACATGGTCATACTGATTTAAAACAGATTATTGTTTTGCTTTATTAATTATATCAATATCATAAACGACAGATGAGAAATCTGTCTCCCCTCACACTATCAAGGAGGGAGCAATAAGGCACACAATGCAACAATCATGTATTGTACAGCTTATAATGACATCATCTTCAGCTCTATTTATCATTAAAGGTAGAATTTCAAAGAGTGTGTGTGTGTGGGGGGGGGGGGCACTCTTTGAATACTCTCCTCAATTCCTGAACAATCTGGCCTTAGATCACCTGATGGGGCTTCACAATACTGCACTAACATAATAGCTAGCAAATATACCACACTTTGAAAAACAATGACTACAAACCTGCCTGTGATTGGCTTGAATCATGAATTCTTATGATAATGCACCACAGTGATCGTTTGGCTGCATGTATTTATTTGTATTCCTCATTCAGGCTGAATGGATGTCACCTCACAGAGAGATGCTGTGAAGCGTTGGCCTCAGCTCTCAGCTCAGACTCCTGCCACCTGAGAGAGCTGGACCTCAGTAATAATGATCTAGGTGACGGGGGGGTGAAGCTGCTCTCTGCTGGACTGGAGAGTTCACACTGTCAACTACAGACACTGAGGTGAGGTCTGAGACTATTCTTGTTGTCAGACACTTCATTACTAAGTGAGAGAGTGCAGAGAGAGGAATGTTACATTATTATTCTATGGAATCAATGATACTTGCACAGAAAGGCTCAGTAGTTGAGACAGACAATGTACATTATCTTCCAACCAATTACTATAGTGTGTGTGTGTGTGTGTGTGTGTGTGTGTGTGTGTGTGTGTGTGTGTGTGTGTGGTGGGAGGGGGGGCTGCTCTGTCAGCACTCTCTGAATATGTTTGCCCTCCTCAAATCCTGACCCACCTGGCCTTAGATCAGCTTATGGGACTACAGAATACTGCACTATTCCAAATGCAAGCAAATATATTCTACCAGACGTAGAAATTCAGTGACTACAAATGTATCCATGGTTGCTTGCTCCCCTGTAGAGAGCAACTATAACTCTCACTCATGAATTCTTGCACCACAGTGATCGTTTGGCTGCATGAATTTTTTTGTATACCTCATTTAGGCTGAGTGGATGTCACCACACTGGGAGATGCTGTGAAGCGTTGGCCTCAGCTCTCAGCTCAGACTCCTGCCACCTGAGAGAGCTGGACCTCAGTAATAATGATCTAGGTGACAGGGGGGTGAAGCTGCTCTCTGCTGGACTGGGGAGTCCACAATGTCAACTACAGACACTGAGGTGAGGTCTGAGACTATTCTTGTTGTCAGACACATCATTCCTAAGTGTGTGTTACATTATCATTCTATGGAATCAATGATACTTGCACAGAAAGGGTCAATAATTGAGACAGACAATGTACATTATCTTCCAATCAATTACTATAGTGTGTGCATGTGTGTGTGTGTGTGTGTGTGTGTGTGTGTGTGTGTGTGTGTGTGTGTGTGTGTGTGTGTGTAGTGTGTGTGTGTGTAGTGTGTGTGTGTGTAGTGTGTGTGTGTGTGTGTGTGTGTGTGTGTGTGTGAGGTGAGATGGGGGGCTGCTCTGTCTGCACGCTCTGTGATCGTGTGGCTACATGTATTTATTTGTATTCCTCATTCATATGTGGCCTTTCAACTGCCAAATGACGAGGATTTAAAGCTGCACATGTACATTAGAGAGGAATAATCAGATTCTTGATATCAGATGGAGTGACACTATTTCCCCAGGTTGTCAGGTTGTGGAGTCCCAGAGGAAGGCTCTGTTTCTCTGGCTTCAGCTCTGAGGTCTAAGCCCTCCCACCTGAGAGAGCTGGACCTCAGCTACAATCACCCAGGAGACTCAGGACTGGCGCTGCTCTCTGCTGTACAGAAAGATCCACTCTGTAAACTACAGACACTCAGGTAAAGGCTGAATATGTGGCTGGACGTATCAATGAGATTAACCCTCCTATTATGTTAGGGGTCAATTTGACCCAATTCAATGTTTACTGTCTCTAAAAACATGGTTAACATACTTTTTTCAGCTAGATTTTTTATGACTTTTCCTAACTTTATGGGGTAAACAAGGCAAACATGAAATTAACCAAAAAAAAATAAAAACATGTCCTGTACACATTTTGTACGCATCGGTCGTGTTAGGGTCATTTTGACCCCTAGCACTATTGTTCTATAAAACCCTGATTTCTATCTCGTTTTTGTTGTGTTGGATGATACTGAGGGCACCTACACGTTCATTTGTGTGTGTGTGTGTGTGTGTGTCTGTGTGTGTGTCCTTCCTTGTGTGTGTGTGTGTGTGTGTGTGTGTGTGTGTGTGTCTGTCTGTGTGCGTGTCCATCCGTGTGTGTGTGTGTGTGTGTGTGTCTGTGAGGAGAAAACAGTTCCCACGAGATCTCTGATCATTCAAGAAGTAATGAGAGAGGGAAGACAAATTTCCCGCGAGAAATCTGACAGGACTCATAACAACTATGACAGTTCTCATAACAACTCTGATCATTCTCGCAGCATGGGGGGTGGGGCAAACATATAACCGCGGGAACTCTGATAATTCTCGCAGTATGTGGGGTGGGGCAAACATTGTTCCCACAACAACACTGATAATTCTCGCAGTATATAGGATGGGGCAAACATAGTTCCCGCGAGAAGTTTGATAATTCATGCAACATGGGGACAACCTTATAATAAGGGCTGCACACACAGGGCTGCACACACAGCCCTCTAAACCATTTCTCTTTGCATTTGTGCCTCAACTAAACATTTTGAAAATGACCACCAGACAGAGGAAAAGATTTGCTGCAACTGAGGTTCTGTCACAGATCTTTCAGGATGGAAGTGATATAGATGAGGATGTGTCTGAGACAGAGGATAATGTTGAGGAGGACCCTGATTATGCGGCATCCTCCTCTGATGAGAATGAAGCCAGTGAGATAGGACATTCTGACCCTCCTGTAGTTTCTCAAACACAAATAAACCCCCTTGTCATATCTCAACCACCAAGAACTAACATGACATCCAAAAATGGAAAGCTCCTATGGTCTGGATCCCCAGTTACAAGACAGGGTAGACTGACTGCAGCTAATGTCATCAAAATGGTTCCAGGCCCCACCAGATATGCTAGCAGTCATATACAAGACATACAATCTGCATTTGAACTCTTTAATGAGCATTTAATATCAACATAAAGCCCTGCAAACATCAAAACATAATTTGTTTTTCATTTTAGGTCAATGAATGAGATAGTACAGTGATTTGCATATTTCGTAATAGTCATATACAATCAATACTTGATGTATAAGGGGAGGTTGGGGGCAGTCATGTATTATTTACTGGGCTATAAAGATGGTCAGTAGGAAGGCCTAAAGTTGCTGAGATAGAAACTTGGTTAAGACTTTCAGTTAAAATCATTTTCTGCATGTTTACATTGCTCGGGTCAAATTGACCCGAAACATCAAAGTTGTAACTTTATTTGAACATAATAGGAGGGTTAATGCACAGTATCTATTTTCCACATGATTGTGAGTGTCATTCAACCTCTGTGGGTTCTTCTGTGGTTGATATAGTGTGGACCATGGTGGAGAGTGCAGGCTCAAACCTGGGCTGATCAAATGTAAGTCACCACCGCTGTAGAGAATAGGACTGTGATATTACTCAAGAACCAGGATACAGCAGAGTTCAAACAGAGCACCAGTATTGTATTCATATGTAAATCTAAAATATTAGTAAATGTGAATTAGTTATATCCCTTGTAAAACATTTTCAATTAATAAGTAATATTTTGTTAAAAAAAGAATGTTACCATAACAAGATCACATTGTGAATATTTTAAGTTATTCAATTGTATTGATTTGATGATTATTTTTGCCCTCTCAATCAGATGCCTGTGAGCTCACACTGGACCCAAACACAGCACCCAGAATCCTCTCTCTGTCTGAGGAGAACAGAAAGGTGACACGGGGGAGAGAGAAGCAGCCGTATCCTCATCACCCAGAGAGATTTGAGCGCTGTCCACAGGTGCTGTGTAGAGAGGGTCTGACTGGGCGCCGTTACTGGGAGGTAGAGAGGAGTGGGAGGTGGGCTGATATAGGAGTGACATATAAAGGAATCAGCAGGAAAGGATTGGGTGATGACTGTGTGTTGGGAAACAATGACAAGTCCTGGAGTCTGAGGTGCTCTGGTAACAGTTACTCCGCCTGGCACAATAATAAGGACACTGACATACCTGTCCCCTCCTCTGGCTCCCACAGAGTAGGAGTGTATCTGGACTGGCCGGCCGGGACTCTGTCCTTCTACAGCGTCTCCTCTGACACACGGACCCTCCTGCACACATTCCACTCCACATTCACTGAGCCCCTCTACCCAGGGTTTTATCTTTGGGACTATGACTGTTCAGTGACCCTGTGTAAACTAGTCTCAGGGAGATCACACTGAACACCAAAGGCTCAAAGATAACGGATCAGAACATGATGCAGTTGGATAGTGGTGTGTTTTCAATGAGATGTTGGATGTACAGATGTTCCCTCTCCCAGTGTGTAGGGTGTTGTGTGTTGTGTGTAGTTATATTATTTCTTACTGTATATATATATATATATATATATATATAATTATTAAAAAATGCATCTGATAGTGAAATAGACTACAGGTACAGAAAATATGTATATATTTGTTTATATATGTTTGTTTGTTTTTGATGGAAATGCATCTGACAATCCAGATGAATGATTAGATGATCAAATCAGACTGATGATGAACTCTGAGAATAACACAGGAGAGAGTGTCTGGATGTATATAAGAGTTGGTTAGATTGGGTGTTTGAGTTGTGATGCTGGATTACGTTGCTGTGTGTAAGATAGCAGGGAGTGGATGTGAAGACAGCTCTCCTTCTCTGTCAGTACAACATGGACAGTGTCTTCAGAACATCCTAATCTACACAGTGTGTAATTGATTCCTATGCAAATCAGAGACCCTATAAAAACAAAGATATTCATTCCGAAATGACATGAACTATTATCCTTGCATTAAGATGTACTCAATTCAACTTATTGAGTGATTTGTTGATGACATTTTTGCATTTTAACTAATTTTAAGACTGTCAAAGCAAAAAGTCTGAATATTTCTGTCCATGAGGTATTTTTGTATTTCACTTTTAATAAATGTACTGAAATGTCAAAAATCGTGTTTTCGCTTTGTCATTCTGGGGTATTGTGTGTGGATTGATGGCAAATTCTTTAAATTGAATCCATTTCAAATTTACTCTATAACACAAGAAAATGTGTAAAAAGTGAAGGGGTCTGAATACCTTCAGAAGGCGCTGTACATGTTCTGAACTTCACTTTCCATGTATTCCTTCATTTTTATATAGTAATCATCTAGTACAGTAATATCTATGCATCATGTGACATTGTGAGGGGCAGCCAAGGTGCAGGCTGCTTTTCCCCTCTCTGTCTGTGGGCTGTGGGAGGCATGGCTCCCATGAGAAGACTTCACCTGTCCCCTGCAGTACCGCTCCCTGCCATGGGAGGCATGGCTCTCATGAGAAGACTTCACCTGTCCCCTGCAGTACCGCTCCCTGCCATGGGAGGCATGGCTCTCATGAGAAGACTTCACCTGTCCCCTGCAGTACTGCTCCCGGCCATGGGAGGCATGGCTCTCATGAGAAGACTTCACCTGTCCCCTGCAGTACCGCTCCCTGCCATGGGAGGCATGGCTCTCATGAGAAGACTTCACCTGTCCTCTGCAGTACCGCTCCCTGCCATGGGAGGCATGGCTCTCATGAGAAGACTTCACCTGTCCCCTGCAGTACCGCTCCCTGCCATGGGAGGCGTGGCTCTCATGAGAAGACTTCACCTGTCCCCTGCAGTACCGCTCCCTGCCATGGGAGGCATGGCTCTCATGAGAAGACTTCACCTGTCCCCTGCAGTACCGCTCCCTGCCATGGGAGGCATGGCTCTCATGAGAAGACTTCACCTGTCTCCTGCAGTACCGCTCCCTGCCATGGGAGGCATGGCTCTCATGAGAAGACTTCACCTGTCCCCTGCAGTACCTCTGACCCCCAGAACCCAGACCTCCAGACCCCCAGACCTCTAGCCCTCAGACCTCTAGCCCTCAGATGGGGGCACCACCTGGTGGTCATTTACTAGTATTACAACAACAGAGAGATTAGAATCCAGCCAGTTAGCAATAAGCACTGGATCCTAAAAACCCAGAATTTGAACCTGAAATATTCTTTATAACATCACAGATCTTTTATAATGGAACAGTGTAATAGAACATCAGTGTAATAGAACATCAGTGTAATAGAACAGTGTAATAGAACATCAGTGTAATAGAACATTAGTGTAATAGAACATCAGTGTAATAGAACAGTGTAATAGAACATCAGTGTAATAGAACAGTGTAATAGAACATCAGTGTAATAGAACATCAGTGTAATAGAACATTAGTGTAATAGAACATCAGTGTAATAGAACAGTGTAATAGAACATCAGTGTAATATAACATTAGTGTAATAGAACAGTGTAATAGAACATTAGTGTAATAGAACATTAGTGTAATAGAACATCAGTGTAATAGAACAGTGTAATAGAACATTAGTGTAATAGAACATCAGTGTAATAGAACATCAGTGTAATAGAACATTAGTGTAATAGAACAGTGTAATAGAACATTAGTGTAATAGAACATTAGTGTAATAGAACATCAGTGTAATAGAACATCAGTGTAATAGAACATTAGTGTAATAGAACATCAGTGTAATAGAACATCAGTGTAATAGAACATTAGTGTAATAGAACATCAGTGTAATAGAACATCAGTGTAATAGAACATCAGTGTAATAGAACATTAGTGTAATAGAACATTAGTGTAATAGAACATTAGTGTAATAGAACAGTGTAATAGAACATTAGTGTAATAGAACATCAGTGTAATAGAACATCAGTGTAATAGAACATTAGTGTAATAGAACATTAGTGTAATAGAACATTAGTGTAATAGAACATTAGTGTAATAGAACAGTGTAATAGAACATTAGTGTAATAGAACATCAGTGTAATAGAACATTAGTGTAATAGAACATTAGTGTAATAGAACATCAGTGTAATAGAACATTAGTGTAATAGAACAGTGTAATAGAACATTAGTGTAATAGAACATTAGTATAATAGAACATTAGTATAATAGAACATCAGTGTAATAGAACATTAGTGTAATAGAACATTAGTATAATAGAACATTAGTATAATAGAACATCAGTGTAATAGAACATTAGTGTAATAGAACATTAGTGTAATAGAACATTAGTGTAATAGAACATTAGTATAATAGAACATTAGTGTAATAGAACGTTAGTATAATAGAACATTAGTATAATAGAACATTAGTGTAATAGAACATTAGTATAATAGAACATTAGTGTAATAGAACATCAGTGTAATAGAACATTAGTGTAATAGAACATCAGTGTAATATAACATTAGTGTAATAGAACATTAGTATAATAGAACATTAGTATAATAAAACGTTAGTGTAATAGAACATTTATGTAATAGAACATTAGTATAATAGAACATTAGTGTAATAGAACATTAGTGTAATAGAACAGTGTAATAGAACATTTATGTAATAGAATATTAGTGTAATAGAACATTAGTATAATTGAACATTAGTGTAATAGAACATTTATGTAATAGAATATTAGTATAATAGAATATTAGTATAATAGAACATTAGTGTAATAGAACATCAGTGTAATAGAACATCAGTGTAATATAATCTTAGTATAATAGAACATTAGTATAATAGAACATCAGTGGAAACCAAAGGGGACGTTTTCTTTCCAGTGTTAACACTTCACTTAGCAACGTCATGACAACCCAAATGTGCAGACAGGCCTAGGAGACGAGTTAACCTTGACCCTAACCCTGACTCTAACCCTGACCCTGACCCTGACTCTGACCCTGACCCTAACTCTGACCCTGAACCTGACCCTAACCCTAACCCTGACCCTAACCCTAACCCTAGGGGATGAGTTAACTTTAACCCTAACCCTAAACCCTGACCCTAACCCTAGGGCTAGTAGAACCATGTAGTTTGGATCTTCAAACCCACCTCCTCGTTGCTAGGCAACCCCCCCCCTTTTCCCTCCACCGTTCGTATTTTACGACATTTTTTAGAAAAAAATGTTTTATGAAACTCCTTCAAACCACACACTCTCCCCACCCCCTCGTTGCTAGGTAACCCACCATATCCCGTCCCTTTCCGACATTTTCTTTTCCTTTACGACATTCCCTCAAACACACCAACCTCCCTTATTTTACGACATTTACTATTATTATTATTATTATTATTATTATTATTATTATTATTATTATTATTATTATTATTATTATTATATCTTTACGACATTTACTTCTTCTTTACGAGAGAAGGGGAGACAGACACCATGGAAACCACCACCACCACCACCGACACCGGCGGCTCCTCTGGTACTCGTAGCGGGTCCTCTGGGACCGTCTCCCCCGGTGGTACCGTCTCCTCTACCGGCTCTGAGGCTAATGATAACGGGGCTAACTAACGAAGCTAACCAATTTACCTACCGAGTGCAGTGTTGACGGGGTGCTAAAGGCTAATGCTAACTGGCTCTAACGAACTGACCGTGTGTGTGTGTGTGTGTGGAAACGCGTCGTGTCATCATTACTCGACATTCCCTCAAACCCACCCCCTCGTTGCTAGGCAACCCCCCCCCCTTTCCCTCCACCGTTCGTATTTGTTTTGAAAAAATATTTTTACGACACTCCTTCAAACCACACACACTCTCCCCACCCCCTCGTTGCTAGGTAACCCACCATATCCCGTCCCTTTCCGACATTTTCTTTTCCTTTACGACATTCCCTCAAACCCACCAACTGTTCCTCGTTGCTAGACAACCCCACCCCTCCCTCATTTTACGATATCTTTTTATTATTATTATTATTATTATATCTTTACGACATTTACTTCTTCTTTACGAGAGAAGGGGAGACAGACACCATGGAAACCACCACCACCACCGACACCGGCGGCTCCTCTGGTACTCGTAGCGGGTCCTCTGGGACCGTCTCCCCCGGTGGTACCGTCTCCTCTACCGGCTCCTCCGGCGGCTCTGGGACCGGCTCCTCCGGCTCCTCCGGCTCCTCCTCTGGGACCGTCTCCCCCGGTGGTACCTCGTTTCTGACCCGGGCCACGACGCTCAACCTCCACACCGGGAACCTCGTCAACCGGAGCCAGCTGAAGAAGAAGTGTCCGTCGTCCCCGAGTGAGGAGGTAAGAAGGGCGGGGGGGGGGGTCGGGAGGCTAGAGGCTAATGCTAACGGGGCTAACGAAGCTAACGAATTTACCTACCGAGTGCAGTGTTGACGGGGTGCTAAAGGCTAATGCTAACGGGGCTAACGAATTTACCTACAGAGTGCAGTGTTGACGGGGTGCTAAAGGCGAATGCTAACTGGCTGTAACGAACTGACCGTGTGTGTGTATTATGAATGTGATTAAATAAATACTAAATATGTCGTTTTATTGTCATTTTCTGTCTGTCTGTCTGACCTGTTGTTGCCGTTCAGCTCCAGGATTATATCCGCGCCACGCTGTCTCTGACCTGTCTGTCTCTCTATCTGACCTGTCTCTCTCTGTCTGTCTGTCTGACCTGTATGTCTTTTGTTGCCCTCCAGCTCCAGGATTGTATCCGCGCCATGCTGTCTCTGACCTGTCTGTCCCTCTGTCTTATCTGTCTGTCTATCTGTCTGTCTGTCTGTTTCTCTCTGACCTGTCTGTCTCTCCATCTGACCTGTCTGTCTGTTGTTGCCGTAGCTCCAGGACTGTATCCGCGCCACGCTGAGTGACTGGTCCTCCGAGACGCCGTCGGCCGGGGAGAAGGTGAGACTCATCCCTCTCTTCTCTCCCTCCCTCCTTTCCTGTCTCTCTCTCTCTCCCTCCTTCCCTCCCTCCTTTCCTCCTGTCTCTCTCTTCTTTCCCTCCTTTCCTGTCTTCCTTCCTTCCTTCCCTCCTGTCTCTCCCTCCCTCCCTCCTGTCTCTCTCCCTCTCTCCCTCCTTCCCTCCCTCCTGTCTCTCTCCCTCTCTCCCTCCTTCCCTCCCTCCTGTCTCTCTCTCTCCCTCCTTCTCCCCTCCTTCTCCCCTCCCTCCCTCCCTCCCTCCCTCCTGTCTCTCTCTCTCTCTCCTTCTCTCCCTCATTCCCTTCCCTCCTTTCCTGTTTCCTGTCTTCTTTCCTTACTGTCGGCGGAGGAGAAGGTGAGACTCATCCCTCTCTTCCTTCCTTCCTTCCTTCCTTCGTCTCTCTCTGGATGCTCCACACACACACACACACGCACACCCACACACACGCGCGCCCAGAGGCGTCAGTGTTTAGTGAGTCAAGTGACAAAGTGTGTGTGTGAGAGAGAGAGAGGGAGACACACACACACACACACACACACAGATAGACAGACAGACAGACACACTCACACAGACACACACACTCACTCACACACTCACACTGTGGGAGCCTGGTCGACAGGCGCAACAGTGGGTCAACCAATGAGAATAGAAACAGGCGGAAACAGGGGTTGCGGTGAAATCAACGTAGGGTTTTATTTCTAAGGTGCGGGGAAAAGGGAGAGGCGAAAGGCAACTCAAATCTTCACCGGGTTGGCGGTTGGCGCTACGGCGCTCCGCCAGGTTCTTCTTGTTGTCAGAGAGAGAGAGAGAGAGACAGGCCAAAGTTAGTCGGATATCGGGTCTCTGTGGGGCACTGCTCACCGGCTGGGCCATCACAACACACAGACACACACACACACACTCACACACACACTCACTCACACACACACACAGACACACACACACATGCCCAGAGGCGTCAATGTTTAGTGAGTCAAGTGACAACATGTGTGTGTCTGTGTGTGTGTGTGTGTGTGTGTGTGTGTCTGTGTGTGTGTGTGTGTTTGTGTGTGCCCCTGAGACAGGGAGAGAGAGAGGGAGACACACACACACACTCACACATACGCACACTCACACAGACACACACAAAGACACACACTCACACATACACATACACACACATGCCCAGAGGCGTCAATGTTTAGTGAGTCAAGTGACAACGTGTGTGTGGGTGGGTGCTCCTGAGACAAGGAGAGATAGAGGAAGACACACACACACACTCACATACACACAGACACACACACACACACACACACAACTCTCGTCCACTGCTTACCGGTGCAGTATCTATAGCCTTGCTTTCAGCTGAGTCTGGCTCCATCTCCTGGGTGTTTAAGGGTAATTTCTCTGCCTCAGTGGATGCCCTCTGCTCACTAAGCCCAACCGGTGCCCCGGCTTCCATCTCAGGTGGCCCTTCTTCAACACTGACGGTGTCCCTGGCCTCCCCATCCTTTGGCATTTCCTCCGGAGTACATTCCCCTAGTATACAAGCAGCTTTACCCGTCGCTACAGGACCCTTCCCCGGTCTCTGACTTATCTTACTAACTACGTAACTCTGAGTGTGATGTTCAGGCCGGGTAAAGGCCATACTAGTCTCGCCCTCGGCGACATCTCTCTCTCTCTCTCTCTATCCCTGACCTGTCTGTCTGTCCTGGACAAGGGCCTCCTGGAGGAGTTGTACAACTGGGACGAGGTGGGTGTCTGTCTCTGTCTCTGACCTGTCTGTCTGTCCTGGACAAGGGCCTCCTGGAGGAGTTGTACAACTGGGACGAGGTGGGTGTCTGTCTCTGTCTCTGACCTGTCTGTCTGTCCTGGACAAGGGCCTCCTGGAGGAGCGCTACGACTGGGCCGAGGTGGGTGTCTGTCTCTTTCTCTGAACTGTCTGTCTGTCTGATCTGTCTGTCTGTCCTGGACAAGGGCTCCCTGGAGGAGCGCTACGACTGGGCCCAGGTGGGTGTCTGTCTCTGTCTCTGAACTGTCTGTCTGTCTGATCTGTCTGTCTGTCCTGGACAAGGGCCTCCTGGAGGAGCGCTACGACTGGGCCCAGGTGGGTGTCTGTCTCTGTCTCTCCCTGACCTGTCTGTCTCTCTCTCCATGTCCAAGGTGAAACCCCAACAGTAACCAGGTCAACCTGACGTCCTGTTGTGTGATGCCCCCCCGATCTGATGGCCTGTCTGTCTGTCTCTCCCTGACCTGTCTCTCTCTCTCCCGTATCCAAGGTGAAGCCCACCAGTAACCAGTGTAGGAGCCAATTTCTATATTTTTCTTTTGGGACATAAAGTGCTTATTTTCTATGTTGTAATATGTGTGACGGTGATTTCTGTTTAGTGGCTCCCCCTGCAGGTGGAGAGGTCCGTTATTATATAGGAAGTGCCAAGGCTACCAGTAGGGGTTTTTGGCTAGGAAAGCACACAGTCTTTAGACCTTGATCTTGACCTTGACAGCCTGTTTGTTTGTTCGCAAATGGTAGCATATTTTAGCTTACTAGATTGCTTTATAATTTTGATAGCCTGCATTTTGAATATCATTTTTGTGGAAAATGGAACAATAAACCGAAGATCATTTTATTTCAACGTAACTCTCGTCTCCGTTTGTTCTACTAGCGTCTACTACAGCCTACCTAGCCAGACCCTGAGCGATATACAATAGGAAATGTTTTAGTCACTACAACCAGGTCAACCTGGCATCCTGTTGTGTGATGCCCCCCGATCTGACGGTGTACGCCAAGCAGGCGGGGGTCCAGCTACTGACCCACAACGACCTCAAAGGTGGGTGTTTGTCTGGGGGTGTCTGTCTGTGTGTCTCTCTCTCTGTCCCTGACCTGTCTGTCTCTCTCTGACCTGTCTGTCCCCCCTCTAACCTAACCTCCCTCTTCATCTGAGCTGTCTGTCTCTCTCTGACCTGACTCTCTCTCTCCCTCCCTCTCTTTCCATGTCTGTCTCTCCCTCTAACCTGTCTCTCTCTCTCTCTCCTTCCAGAGCTCATCTCGGCGGCGGGCTTCCAGGAGGCGCTGTCTCTCTCTCTCTGACCTGTCTGTCTCCCCTCTAACCTGTCTCTCTCTCTCCCTCCCCCCCTCTCCCTCTGAGCTGTCTGTCTGTCTTTGACCTGTCTCTCTGTCGTCTTCCAGAGCTCATCACGTCGGCGGGCTTCCAGGAGGCGCTCCGTGATGACCGCGGCGACCGTAACCGCGGTGACGCGGCGTCGGCCTGGCGCCTCCGCTGGGTCCTGCGCTACACCATCATCGTCAAGAGCCGCGGCATCATCAAGGCCAAGGGCTACCTGGTCCACGCCACCCGGGTAGCGTAGCGTAGCATAGTCTGGTGTAGTCGAGGCTAGCCTAGTGTAGTGTAGCCTTAGCGTAGCATCGTGTAGCCTTGGTTAGCCTGGTTAGCGTTTGCCGGACGGCGCTTGGGTTTAGCCACGCTTAGGGTTAGGTTAGGTACGCTAGGGTTAGCTCATAGCGGCTAACGTGAACCAGACATTGGTTGGTTGGTTGGGGCCTGCTGTTAGCGCTGATGTTGAAGTGCCTGTCTGTATGTCTGTCTGTGTCTGTCTGTCTGTCAGTCAGAGTACGCTAGGTAGCAGCTAGGTGGCTACACACACCCACACACACACATTTGATTGAATTGATGACCCCCCTGCACTAACCCTAACCCTAGAGACCTCTTCACCCCCACCACCCCCCTGTACTAACCCTAACCCTAGAGACCTCTTCACCACCACCACCCCCCTGTACTAACCCTAACCCTAGAGACCTCTTCACCCCCACCACCCCCCTGTACTAACCCTAACCCTAGAGACCTCTTCACCCCCACCACCCCCCTGTACTAACCCTAACCCTAGAGACCTCTTCACCCCCACCACCCCCCTGTACTAGGGTTAACCCTAACCCAAAACAGAAAACATGTGTGTGACATACCCATCATTTAAAAAATCAAAATCTTTTCCCGCTTGACTTTTTCTCGGCAACGGTTAACCCTAAACCTAACCCCTAACTGTCCTCACGAGCTGATAGGGAGTTAGGGTTAGGTTTAGTGGGGGTGAAGAGGTCTCTAGGGTTAGGGTTGGTACAGGGGGGTAGTGGGGGGGTCACAGACGCCCTACAGGGATAGGGTCAGGGTATCAACCAGACGCCACCCCCTCCCTCCCTTTTTAATGAAATAACCAAAACGACATCATCTGTTTTTTTTTAATCCATGAATTATTTTATTAGTCATCAATTCAATCAAATGTGTGTGGGTGTGAGTAGCCACCTAGCTGCTACCTAGCATGTTTTAGCCACCTAGCCGCTAGCTAGTGTACTCTGACAGACAGGCAGACAGGCACTTCAACATCAGCGCTAACAGCAGGCCCCAACCAACGTCTGGTTCACGTTAGCCGCTATGAGCTAACCCTAGCGTGGCTAAACCCGTAGCTAAGCCTTTCAACTGAACCTAGGTGTCGTCCGGCATACGCTAACCAGGCTAACCAAGGCTACACGATGCTACGCTAAGGCTAGGCCGCACCAGGCTATGCTACGCTAAGGCTACACTACACTAGGCTATCCTCGACTACACCAGACTATGCTATGCTACCCGGGTGGCGTGGACCAGGTAGCCCTTGGCCTTGATGATGCCGCGGCTCTTGACGATGATGGCGTAGCGCAGGACCCAGCGGAGGCGCCACGCCGACGCCGCGTCACCACGGTCATCACGGTCGGTGTCGCCGTGGGACGCCGTTGCTAATGCCGCGCTCTCACGGAGCGCCTCCTGGAAGCCCGCCGACGTGATGAGCTCTGGAAGACGACAGAGACAGACAGCTCAGATGGAGAGGGAGGTTAGGTTAGAGGGGGGATAGACAGGTCAGAGAGAGACACACAGACAGACACCCACCTTTGGGGTCGTTGTGGGTCAGTAGCTGGACCCCCGCCTGCTTGGCGTACGCTGTCAGATCGGGGGGCATCACACAACAGGATGCCAGGTTGACCTGGTTACTGGTGGGCTTCACCTTGAATACGGAAGAGAGAGAGAGAGAGAGACACTGTTAACTGCTTGGTTGGGACAGAGAGAGACAGACAGTTGACGTACGCCCTCAGGTTGACCTGGTTACTGGTGGGGTTTCACCTTGGACATGGAGAGAGAGACAGATACCCCCAGCCCAGGACAGACAGACAGACACCCACCTGGGCCCAGTCGTAGTGCTCCTCCAGGAGGCCCTTGTCCAGGACAGACAGACAGGTCAGAGACAGACACCCACCTGGTCCCAGTCGTACAACTCCTCCAGGAGGCCCTTGTCCAGGAAAGACAGACAGACAGACAGACACCCACCTGGGCCCAGTCGTGCAGCTCCTCCAGGAGGCCCTTGTCCAGGTCCGACGTCCCGATGGCGACCACCTTCCCGGACGCTACCAGCGTTTCCAAGACAACCCACGCCGGCCGCAGGTCCGAGAGGGTCTGGGGGGCGTGGTCGTCCCCCGGGGGGCCGGGAGGGGGCGCCAGGATGACCGAGTCGAGTTGGGAGAGGGCGAGAGTAAGACAGGCTGTTGGGGGGGAGGGAGACAGGTTAGAGGTCCGAGAGGGTCTGGGTGTGGGGGGGGGGATGTTGTCCTCCTGGTCGCCAGGGTGAGGGTGAGACAGGCTGTGGAGGGGAGAGACAAACAGACAGGCAGGCAGGCAGGACTCACCCAGGTCGACAGCCTGTCTGATGCACGACTGGTCCGACTCGCACAGGAACAGCTTGACTGCAACGACAACGTTAGCCTGGGTTAACGTGTGGTCGCGTCGTGTGTAATCATGGGCTGGTATCGTTTGTTAGCCCTGGGTTAGCGTGTGTTATCGTGGTGCGTGTGAGCCGGTGTTAGCATGCACTAGCATTTATTAGCATGTGTTATCGTGGTGTGTGTTAGCGTGCGGCAGCATGTGGTGGCGGTATCATGTGTTAGCCTGCGTTAGCCTGCGTGAGCCTGCCTTAGCCTGCATTAGCGTAGCGTTAGCCTGCGTTAGCTTGTCGTAGCGTACCAGACACCTTCAGCTCCTCCCTCTCCTCCGGTGGTCTCGGCCGCCTGGGGGGTGGAGCAGTCCAGGACGTCAGACTCCTGGAGAGACAGACAGGTTAGAGAGAGAGAGAGACAGGTAAACAGACAGAAAGGTTATAGAGAGAGACAGACAGGCGTGATGGCCGGAACAGTCCAGGACGTCAGACTCCTGGAGAGACAGACAGGTCTGAGAGACAAACAGGTTCAGGACAGACAGATTACAGAAAGACAGACAGGCGTGCCTGGGGGGGGGGGAGCAGTCCAGGACGTCTGACTCCTGGACAGACAGACAGGTTAGAGAGAGAGAGACAGGTTAGAGACAGACCAGACTAGTCGAACCAGAGAGAGAGATTAGCTGACCTCAGCAGAACCTCCCTCCCTGTTTAACCCCCCCCCCTCTCTGCCTCCCCCCCGTCTCCCTGCCTGTGTGTGTGTCTCCCTCTCTCTCTCCCTGTCTCAGGAGCACCCACCCACACACACGTTTTAGATTAGATTCAACTTTATTGTCATTGTGCAGAGTACAAGTACAGAGACAACGAAATGCAGTTAGCGTCTAACCAGAAGTGCAAAATAGCAGAAAGTGCAATGAACAGTATTTACAGGTAGTGCAATATATGAGCAGTAAGTAGTGCAGTATATGAATTAGCAGTAGCATTATAGCATTATAGCAGAATAAATAGTTCCAGTATGAACAGTGTAGCAGCATATGAGCTGTATGGGTAATGCAGTCTAGCAGTATATATGTGTATTAACAGGAGAGCATGACTTCAGTAATGGAAAAAAGAACTCTGAGCAAACTGCTCACCATCATGGACAATGAAGGTCACCCACTGTACCACACCATCATCCAGCAGAAGAGCTTGATCAGCTGGAGGCTACGAGCACTGACAAGCAAAACTGACAGACTGACTAAATCATTTGTCCCCAGAGCCATACAACTCTACAACATGTCAATCAAGGGCAAAGAGATGGACTTCTCTGCATAACCTCCACCCTCTGTATCACATCACCATCATGTATCATGTCACTGTTTCACCTCATTATCTACAATGTTTACTAGCTATGCTAGGTCTCATACAGAGCCCCTACCTCCCTCCACCAGCCGGGACTAAATGCACTTTAAAAATAGTCCATATTTATGTAGCCCGTATTTAGTTTTTAGTATTTAATGCTATAATTGCACCTTACCTTTTAGCACCTCACCTAACTGCAAAGACATTTACAACTGCACCTCGCCTGTATAAAATACTGCTAATGTTGTATGTGTATGTTATGTGTGATACCCCTATGTCTGTACGCTACTTGGAACCTGAATTTCCCCCTGGGATAAATAAAGTTTCTATCTATCTATCTCAGTAACATGAGGTAGATAGCAGAATAAATATAAATATGAAGTTGTCACTTGACTCACTAAACACGGGTGTGTCTGTGTGAGTGTGTGTGTCTCCCTCTCTCAGGAGCACCCACACACACACACACACGTTGCCACTTGACTCACTAAACATTGACGCCTCTGGGCGCGTGAGTGTGCCTGTATGTGGGTGTGCGTGTCTGTGCGTGTGGAGCATCCAGAGAGAGACGAAGGAAAGGAGGGAGGGAAGAGAGGGATGAGTCTCACCTTCTCCTCCGCCGACAGTAAGGAAAGAAGACAGGAAACAAGAAAGGAGGGAAGGGAATGAGGGAGAGAAGGAAGGAGAGAGAGAGACAGGAGGGAGGGAGGTAAGGAAGACAAGAAAGGAGGGAAGGAAGAGAGAGACAGGAAAGGAGAGAGAGAAGAGAGGGATGAGTCTCACCTTCTCCCCGGCCGACGGCGTCTCGGAGGACCAGTCACTCAGCGTGGCGCGGATACAGTCCTGGAGCTACGGCAACAACAGACAGACAGGTCAGATGGAGAGACAGACAGGTCAGAGACAGCGTGGCGCGGATACAATCCTGGAGCTGGAGGGCAACAACAGGTCAGACAGACAGACAGAAAATGACAATAAAACGACATATTTAGTATTTATTTAATCACATTCATAATACACACACACACGGTCAGTTCGTTAGAGCCAGTTAGCATTCGCCTTTAGCACCCCGTCAACACTGCACTCGGTAGGTAAATTCGTTAGCCCCGTTAGCATTAGCCTTTAGCACCCCGTCAACACTGCACTCGGTAGGTAAATTCGTTAGCTTCGTTAGCTCCAGTTAGCATTAGCCTTTAGCACCCCGTCAACACTGCACTCGGTAGGTAAATTCGTTAGCTTCGTTAGCCCCGTTAGCATTAGCCTCTAGCCTCCCGACCCCCCCCCCCCCGCCCTTCTTACCTCCTCACTCGGGGACGACGGACACTTCTTCTTCAGCCGGCTCCGGTTGACGAGGTTCCCGGTGTGGAGGTTGAGCGTCGTGGCCCGGGTCAGAAACGAGGTCCGGGTACCGGTACCAGAGGAGGAGCCGGAGGAGCCGGTCCCAGAGCCGCCGGAGGAGCCGGTCCCAGAGCCGCCGGAGGAGCCGGTCCCAGAGCCGCCGGAGGAGCCGGTCCCAGAGCCGCCGGAGGAGCCGGTCCCAGAGCCGCCGGAGGAGACGGTCCCAGAGCCGCCGGAGGAGCCGCCGGAGACGGTCCCAGAGCCGCCGAAGGAGCCGGTAGAGGAGACGGTACCACCGGGGGAGACGGTCCCAGAGGACCCGCTACGGGTACCAGAGGAGCCGCCGGTGTCGGTGGTTTCCATGGTGTCTGTCTCCCCTTCTCTCGCAAAGAAGAAGTAAATGTCGTAAAGATATAATAATAATAATAAAAAGATATCGTAAAATGAGGGAGGGGTGGGGTTGTCTAGCAACGAGGAACAGTTGGTGGGTTTGAGGGAATGTCGTAAAGGAAAAGAAAATGTCGGAAAGGGACGGGATATGGTGGGTTACCTAGCAACGAGGGGGTGGGGAGAGTGTGTGTGTGGTTTGAAGGACTGTCGTAAAAATATTTTTTCAAAACAAATACGAACGGTGGAGGGAAAGGGGGGGGGTTGCCTAGCAACGAGGGGGTGGGTTTGAGGGAATGTCGAGTAATGATGACACGACGCGTTTCCACACACACACACACACACGGTCAGTTCGTTAGAGCCAGTTAGCATTAGCCTTTAGCACCCCGTCAACACTGCACTCGGTAGGTAAATTCGTTAGCTTCGTTAGTTAGCCCCGTTATCATTAGCCTCAGAGCCGGTAGAGGAGACGGTACCACCGGGGGAGACGGTCCCAGAGGACCCGCTACGAGTACCAGAGGAGCCGCCGGTGTCGGTGGTGGTGGTGGTTTCCATGGTGTCTGTCTCCCCTTCTCTCGTAAAGAAGAAGTAAATGTCGTAAAGATATAATAATAATAATAATAATAATAATAATAATAGTAAATGTCGTAAAATAAGGGAGGTTGGTGTGTTTGAGGGAATGTCGTAAAGGAAAAGAAAATGTCGGAAAGGGACGGGATATGGTGGGTTGCCTAGCAACGAGGAGGTGGGTTTGAAGAGCCTAACTACATGGTTTTACTAGCCCTAGGGTTAGGGTTAGGGTTTAGGGTTAGGGTTAAAGTTAACTCATCCCCTAGGGTTAGGGTCAGGGTCAGGGTTTAGGGTTAGGGTCAGGGTCAGGGTTAGGGTTAGGGTCAGGGTCAGAGTCAGGTTCAGGGTCAGAGTTAGGGTCAGGGTCAGGGTTAGAGTAAGGGTTAGGGTCAGGGTCAGAGTCAGGTTCAGGGTCAGGGTCAGGGTTAGAGTCAGGGTTAGGGTCAAGGTTAACTCGTCTCCTAGGCCTGTCTGCACATTTGGGTTGTCATGACGTTGCTAAGTGAAGTGTTAACACTGGAAAGAAAACGTCCCCTTTGGTTTCCACTGATGTTCTATTATACTAAGATTATATTACACTGATGTTCTATTACACTAATGTTCTATTACACTAATGTTCTATTATACTAATGTTCTATTACACTAATGTTCTATTACATAAATGTTCTATTACACTAATGTTCTATTACACTAATGTTCTATTACACTGTTCTATTACACTAATGTTCTATTATACTAATGTTCTATTACACTAATGTTCTATTACATAAATGTTCTATTACACTAATGTTCTATTACACTGTTCTATTACACTAATGTTCTATTATACTAATGTTCTATTACACTAATGTTCTATTACATAAATGTTCTATTATACTAATGTTCTATTACACTAATGTTCTATTACATAAATGTTCTATTACACTAATGTTCTATTACACTAACGTTCTATTACACTGTTCTATTACACTAATGTTCTATTACACTAATGTTCTATTACACTGGTGTTCTATTACACTGTTCTATTACACTGATGTTCTATTACACTGATGTTCTATTACACTAACGTTCCATTACATTGTTCTATTACACTGTTCTATTACACTGATGTTCTATTACACTGTTCTATTACACTAATGTTCTATTACACTGATGTTCTATTACACTGATGTTCTATTACACTGTTCTATTACACTGATGTTCTATTACACTAATGTTCTATTACACTAATGTTCTATTACACTAATGTTCTAATACACTGATGTTCTATTACACTAATGTTCTATTACACTGTTCTATTACACTGATGTTCTATTACACTAATGTTCTATTACACTGATGTTCTATTACACTAATGTTCTATTACACTGATGTTCTATTACACTGATGTTCTATTACACTGTTCTATTACACTAATGTTCTATTACACTGTTCTATTACACTGATGTTCTATTACACTGTTCCATTATAAAAGATCTGTGATGTTATAAAGAATATTTCAGGTTCAAATTCTGGGTTTTTAGGATCCAGTGCTTATTGCTAACTGGCTGGATTCTAATCTCTCTGTTGTTGTAATACTAGTAAATGACCACCAGGTGGTGCCCCCATCTGAGGGCTAGAGGTCTGGGGGATAGGGGTCTGGGGGTCTGGGGGTCTGGGGGTCTGGAGGTCTGGGGGTCTGGGGGTCAGAGGTACTGCAGGGGACAGGTGAAGTCTTCTCATGAGAGCCACGCCTCCCATGGCAAGGAGCGGTACTGCAGGGGACAGGTGAAGTCTTCTCATGAGAGCCATGCCTCCCATGGCCGGGAGCGGTACTGCAGGGGACAGGTGAAGTCTTCTCATGAGAGCCATGCCTCCCATGGCAGGGAGAGGTACTGCAGGGGACAGGTGAAGTCTTCTCATGAGAGCCATGCCTCCCATGGCAGGGAGCGGTACTGCAGGGGACAGGTGAAGTCTTCTCATGAGAGCCATGCCTCCCACAGCCCACAGACAGAGAGGAGAAAAGCAGCCTGCACCTTGGCTGCCCCTCACAATGTCACATGATGCATAGATATTACTGTACTAGATGATTACTATATAAAAATGAAGGAATACATGGAAAGTGAAGTTCAGAACATGAACAGCGCCTTCTGAAGGTATTCAGACCCCTTCACTTTTTACACATTTTCTTGTGTTATAGAGTAAATTTGAAATGGATTCAATTTAAAGAATTTGCCATCAATCCACACACAATACCCCAGAATGACAAAGCGAAAACACGATTTTTGACATTTCAGTACATTTATTAAAAGTGAAATACAAAAATACCTCATGGACAGAAATATTCAGACTTTTTGCTTTGACAGTCTTAAAATTAGTTAAAATGCAAAAATGTCATCAACAAATCACTCAATAAGTTGAATTGAGTACATCTTAATGCAAGGATAATAGTTCATGTCATTTCGGAATGAATATCTTTGTTTTTATAGGGTCTCTGATTTGCATAGGAATCAATTACACACTGTGTAGATTAGGATGTTCTGAAGACACTGTCCATATTGTACCGACAGAGAAGGAGAGCTGTCTTCACATCCACTCCCTGCTATCTTACACACAGCAACGTAATCCAGCATCACAACTCAAACACCCAATCTAACCAACTCTTATATACATCCAGACACTCTCTCCTGTGTTATTCTCAGAGTTCATCATCAGTCTGATTTGATCATCTAATCATTCATCTGGATTGTTTCACTATCAGTTGCATTTCCATCAAAAACAAACAAACATATATAAACAAATATATACATATTTTCTGTACCTGTAGTCTATTTCACTATCAGATGCATTTTTTAATAATTATATATATATATATATATATATACAGTAAGAAAAAATATAACTACACACAACACACAACACCCTACACACTGGGAGAGAGAACATCTGTACCTCCAACATCTCAGTGAAAACACACCACTATCCAACTGCATCATGTTCTGATCCGTCATCTTTGAGCCTTTGGTGTTCAGTGTGATCTCCCTGAGACTACTTTACACAGGGTCACTGAAGAGCCCACAAACCCAATCCCAAACCCTGGGTAGAGGGGCTCAGTGAATGTGGAGTGGAATGTGTGCAGGAGGGTCCGTGTGTCAGAGGAGACGCTGTAGAAGGACAGAGTGCCGGCCGGCCAGTCCAGATACACTCCTACTCTGTGGGAGCCAGAGGAGGGGACAGGTATGACAGTCTTCTTCTTATTGTGCCAGGCGGAGTAACTGTTACCAGAGCAGAACAGCCTCCAGGACTTGTCATTGAATCCCAACCCACAGTCAACACCCCTTCCTCTCCTGCTGATTCCTTTATATGTCACTCCTATATGAGCCCCTCCCCCACTCCTCTCTACCTCCCAGTAACAGCGCCCAGTCAGACCCTCTCTACACAGCACCTGTGACCAGGAGTCAAATCTCTCTGGGTGATCAGGATACGGCTGCTTCTCTGTCTCCAGTGTCACCTTTCTGTTCTCCTCAGACAGAGAGAGGAGTCTGTGTGCTGTGTTTGGGTCCAGTGTGAGCTCACAGGCATCTGATTGAGAGGGCAATAATAATCATCAAATCAATACAATTGAATAAATTACAATATTCACAATGTGATCTTGTTAGGGAAACATTCTTTTCACATAATATTACTTATTAATTAAAAATGTTTTATAAGGGATACAACGAATTCACATTTACTAATATTTTAGATTTACATATGAATACAATACTGGTGCTCTGTTTGAACTCTGCTGTACCCTGGTTCTTGAGTAATATCACAGTCCTATTCTCTACAGCGATGGTGACTTACATTTGATCAGCCCAGGTTTGAGCCTGCACTCTCCACCATGGTCCACACTATATCAACCACAGAAGAACCCACAGTGGTTGAATGACACACTCACAATCATGTGGAAAATAGATACTGTGCATTAATCTCATTGATATGTCCAGCCACATATTCAGCCACATATTCAGCCTTTACCTGAGTGTCTGTAGTTTACAGAGTGGATCTTTCTGTTCAGCAGAGAGCAGCGCCAGTCCTGAGTCTCCTGGGTGATTGTAGCTGAGGTCCAGCTCTCTCAGGTGGGAGGGATTAGACCTCAGAGCTGAAGCCAGAGAAACACAGCCTTCCTCTGGGACTCCACAGCCTGACAACCTGGGGAAATAGTGTCACTCCATCTGATATCAAGAATCTGATTATTCCTCTCTAATGTACATGTGCAGCTTTAAATCCTCTTCATTTGCCAGTTGAAAGACCACATGTGAATGAGGAATACAAATAAATACATGCAGACAAACGATCACAGAGCGTGCAGACAGAGCAGCCCCCCCTCCCACCTCACACACACACACACACACACACACACACACACACACACCACACACACACACACACACACACACACACACACACACACACAGACACACACATGCACACACTATAGTAATTGATTGGAAGATAATGTACATTGTCTGTCTCAATTATTGACCCTTTCAGTGCAAGTATCATTGATTCCATAGAATGATAATGTAACATACACTTAGGAATGATGTGTCTGACAACAAGAATAGTCTCATATCTCACCTCAGTGTCTGTAGTTGACAGTGTGGACTCCCCAGTCCAGCAGAGAGCAGCTTCTCCCCCCCGTCACCTAGATCATTATTACTGAGGTCCAGCTCTCTCAGGTGGCAGGAGTCTGAGCTGAGAGCTGAGGCCAACGCTTCACAGCATCTCTCTGTGAGGTGACATCCATTCAGCCTGAATGAGGAATACAAATAAATACATGAAGCCAAACGATCACTGTGGGGCATTATGATAAGAATTCATGAGTGAGAGTTACAATTGCGGAAGCAACAGGGGAGCAATTAACCATGGATACATTTGAAGTCACTGGATTTCTACGTCTGGTATAATGAATTTGCTTGCTATTGGGTTAGTGCAGTATTGTGGAGTCCCATGAGCTGATCTAAGGCCAGGTGGGTCAGGATTTGAATAGTGCAAACATATTCAGAGAGTGCAGACAGAGCAGCCCCCCCTGCCACCACACACACACACACACACACACACACACACACACACACACTATATAGTAATTGATTGGAAGATAATGTACATTGTCTGTCTCAATCATTAAGCCTTTCTGTGCAACTATCATTGATTCCATAGAATGATAATGTAACATACACTTAGGAATGATGCGTCTGGCAACAAGAATAGTCTCAGACCTCACCTCAGTGTCTGTAGTTGGCAGTGTGGACTCCCCAGTCCAGCAGAGAGCAGCTTCTCCCCCCCGTCACCTAGATCATTATAACTGAGGTCCAGCTCTCTCAGGTGGCAGGAGTCTGAGCTGAGAGCTGAGGCCAACGCTTCACAGCATCTCTCTGTGAGGTGACATCCATTCAGCCTGAATGAGGAATACAAATAAATACATGCAGCCAAACGATAACTGTGTTGCATTATGATAAGAATTCATGAGTGAGATTTACAGTTGCTCTTAACAAGGGAGCAATTAACCATGGATACATTTGTAGTGACAGGATTTCTACGTCTGGTATAATGTATTTGCTTGCTATTGGGTTACTGCAGTATTGTGTAGTCCCATGAGCTGATCTAAGGCCAGGTGGGTCAGGATTTCAGGAGAGTAAAGTTATTCAGACAGTGCATTCAGAGCAGCCCCCCCTGCCACCACACACACACGCACACGCGCACACACACGCACACACACACACGCACAGACACACAAACACACACACACACAATCACACACACACACACACAGACATACACACACACACACACAATCACACACACACACACACACACACACACACACACACACACACACACAGACATACACACACAGACATACACACACACAAAAACAAACACACACATTATATAGTAATTGATTGGAAGATAATGTACATTGTCTGTCTCAATCATTGACCATTTCTGTGCAAGTATCATTGATTCCATAGAATGATAATGTAACAGACACTTAGGAATGATGTGTCTGACAACAAGAATAGTCTCAGACCTCACCTCAGTGTCTGTAGTTGACAGTGTGGACTCCTCAGTCCAGCAGAGAGCAGTTTCACCCCCCCGTCACCTAGATCATTATTACTGAGGTCTAGCTCTCTCAGGTGGCAGGAGTCTGAGCTGAGAGCTGAGGCCAACGCTTCACAGCATCTCTCTGTGAGGTCACATCCATTCAGCCTGAATGAGGAATACAATTAAATACATGAAGCCAAACCATCACTGTGGTGCATTATGATAAGAATTCATGAGTGAGAGTTATAGTTGCTCTCAACAGGGGAGCAATTAACCATGGATACATTTGTAGTCACTTGATTTCTATGTCTGGTATAATGTATTTGCTAGCTATTGGATCAGTGCAGTATTGTGTAGTCCCATGAGCTGATCTGAGGCCAGGTGGGTCAGGATTTCAGGAGAGTAAAGTTATTTAGACAATGCAGGCAGAGCAGCCCCCCTGCCACCACACACACACACGCACACACACACACACACACACACAAACACGTTATATAGTAATTGATTGGAAGATAATGTACATTGTCTGTCTCAATCATTGACCCTTTCTGTGCAAGTGTCATTGATTCCATAGAATGATAATGTAACAAACACTCAGGAATGATGTGTCTGGCAACAAGAATAGTCTGAGACCTCACCTCAGTGTCTGTAGTTGACAGTGTGGACTCCCCAGTCCAGCAGAGAGCAGCTTCACCCCCCCGTCACGTAGATCATTATGACTGATGTCCAGCTCTCTCAGGTGGCAGGAGTCTGAGCTGAGAGCTGGGGCCAACGCTTCACAGCATCTCTCTGTGAGGTAACATCCATTCAGCCTGAATGAGGAACACAAATAAATACATGCAGCCAAACGATCACTGTGGTGCAAGAATTCATGAGTGAGAGTTATAGTTGCTCTCTACAGGGGAGCAAGCAACCATGGATACATTTGTAGTCACTGGATTTCTACGTCTGGTATCATGTATTTGCTAGCTATTGGGTTAGTGCAGTTTTGTGGAGTCCCATGAGCTGATGGTCAGGATTTGAGGAGGGCAAACATATTCAGAGAGTGAAGACAGAGCAGCCCCCCCTGTCACCATACACACACACACACACACACACACACACACAGACAAACAGTAATTGATTGGAAGATAATGTAAATTGTCTGTTTCACTTATTGAGCCGTTCTGGACAAGTATCATTGATTCCATAGAATGATAATGTAACAGACACTTAGGAATGATGTGTCTGGCAACAAGAATAGTTTTAGACCTCACCTCAGTTTCTGTAGTTGACAGTGTGGACTCCCCAGTCCAGCAGAGAGCAGCTTCACCCCCCCGTCACCTAGATCATTATAACTGAGGTCCAGCTCTCTCAGGTGGCAGGAGTCTGAGCTGAGAGCTGAGGCCAACGCTTCACAGCATCTCTCTGTGAGGTCACATCCATTCAGCCTGAATGAGGAATAAATACAAGCATGAAGTCATTTTGACTTAGATTAAAATTTACTTATGTGATGTGTTCTATCATTTCCAATTGCATTTCACGCACCTAATTACCATATAATTACATTTTCGTCCAAAACCCTTAAATGGGCTGTTTTGGTATTTTAACATATTTCACTACAACATGTTTTCTAATCATTTCACTTAGTTTTAAAGGCGAGATCATCATGTATCCATATTTCTCATGCCTTAAATGATGGATAGAGCTTTCAGTTGGAGATGAGTGGCGAGCTCCTTCCCACTGCACCAACTGTAAACTCACTGGCTAGAGAACTGACTCATTCCACTTTCACTAAAATAAAGCTGACAAACTCATTAGCTGAACTATGAACACAGCCAGCCATGTTATTATATACGCTACTGATGTTATTTGCTTAATGTCAGAACAAAAGTCTTCATTTGATCCGCGGTGTGAGTATCTGTGGTACCGCAAGTGGAATGCGATAGTCATTAGGTTAAAAACAGATTCAACGTCAGGAGTGGATTTCTCCAAACCAGTGTTCAGTATTCCGACTGGAACTGGCTCTTTCTACCTCATTATTGGGAGTCGAGACACAAAGCGACTGAACATGATAGATCAAGTCAAATATTTGTGTGTCAATAAAACATGAAAGATAAGTGTACAATCATTTAATGAATGACTTTTGACCATGTGATCAAAATAACAATAATAATAATAATAATCCGTAAATCATAATAAGTGATCACATACTCCATTCATCGCCCAAGTATCAATACAGTGTTTTGTCCATCTACTTACAGTGCCGTCTTAGAGGCTGTGACCACTGGCAGCAGCCTCAGAAGACCCTCTTCTGATTTGGAGTACTTCTTCAGGTCAAACACATCCAGCTCCTCTTCTGAAGTCAGCAACACAAAGACCAGAGCTGACCACTGTGCAGGTGAGAGTTGGGTTTCTGAGAGACGTCCTGAGCTCAGGTAGCTTTGGATCTCCTCCACTAGAGAACGGTCATTCATCTCATTCAGACAGTGGAACAGATTGATGCACCTCTCTGGAGAGGGATTCTTCCTGATCTTCTTCTTGATATACTTGACTGTTTCCTTATTGGTCTGTGAGCTGCTTCCTGTCTGTGTCAGAAGGCCTCGTTGGAGATTGGACTGATTGGACTCCAGTGAGAGGCCCAGGAGGAAGCGCAGGAATAGATCAAGGTGACCATTCTCACTCTGTAAGGCCTTGTCCACTGCACACTTGTGCAAGTCAAACAGAGGTTTGCGTCTGAGTGATGACCAAAACTTCCAGTGTGAGGATTTGTCCAGTGGATTCTCATTCCTGTTGCTGAATGTGAGGAACACATATAAAGCAGCAAGAAACTCCTGGATGCTCAGATGCACAAAGGTGAACACCGGCCTCCGACTGGTCCTCCCCTCCATCTTAAAGATCTGAGTGCATAAACCTGAGTACACTGACGCCTCTCTGACATGAATGCCACTCGTTCTCAAGTCTTCCTCATAGAAGATCAGATGTCCCTTCTGCAGCTGACGGAATGCCAACTGTCCAAGCTGAAGAATAATTGTTCCTGTGGGAATCTTCTCTTCATTCATTTTGTCAATCTGAGATTCCAGGAAGTCTATGTAGATCTCAGTCAGAGTCTTGGGCATCTCTCCTCTCTCTGCTCCACCCAATAGTCTCTCTAGAACACTGGCTATGAGCCAACAGAACATTGGTATGTGGCACATGATGTGGAGGCTCCTCGATGACTTCACATGGACGATGATTCTTTTGGCCAGGTTCTCATCACTGATTCTTTTCCTGAAGTAGTCCTCCTTCTGTTTTTCATCAAACCCCCGTATCTCTGTCCATTGGTCAATGTACTTTCGGGGAATCTGATTGGCTGCAGCAGGTCGGGAGGTTATCCAGATGAGGGCAGAGGGGAGGAGCTCTCCTGCGATGAGGTTTGTGATCAGGACATCAATGGAGGCCCGCTCTGTCTCGTCTCTCAGAACTTTTTTGAAGTTCAGAGGCAGTCGACTCTCGTCCAGGCCATCAAAGATGAACAGAATATTAGATTCCTTTCCCAGAGTCTTGATTGGTTTCATTTCAGGGAAGGATTCATGAAGCATTTCAATCAGACTGCGGTCTTCTTCTTCTTTGTCAGGATTCATTTGGTGAAAAGGAAGCAGAAACAAGAAATCAATGTGCTTGTTCTCATTTCCTTCTGCCCAGTCCAGAACAGTCTTCTGCACACAGAACGTCTTTCCCACTCCAGCGATGCCAAGCGTCAGCACTTTTTTTTTTTGGTCAGGCCGGGGTTTGAAAATGTTGCTGGTCTTGATGGTCTTTCCTGTGGCTGGGGTTATGGATTGAATACGTGTGACTTCATGCTCAGTACTGACCCCTCCCCAGGCCCCCTCGATCATGTGCAGCTCTGTGTAGGTGTTGTTATCGATGCGAGTACCTTCCGTTGACGTCCCCTCATGTATCTTATTAACCCTCTTCTTGTAAAAGGATTTCAGTTCATCTTGAACTGCAACACAGAGTTCATTCTTCAATATTGTCAATATTGTGATTTTTATCAATATTATTGTGATTACTATCATTGAAATCTAATTCATCATTACCGCTTTTACTAGACCTCAGATGCAGGTTAGAATGTGAATGTGTGTGTGTGTGTGTGTGTGTGTGTGTGTGTTGGTATTGTTATTAATCAGAGTGAGTTGCTTTTGCATTCATTTATACAAATTCAGTCTTTTAACTCTGACAACACAAACGTGGAACTGACCTTTATTCCATTTCAGTTTGTCTCGACCTGACAGTTGCTCTGTATCTGGAAAAATCAACAATTCAGTTATTCTTCTATGATATTGTCATCATATCTCATTGTTGTTATACTGATCACTTTTATTATCACTAGTAATCAACCCAATCAACACTATATGATGAGAAGCCAGCTAGAACATGAAAACAGGCACAGCTCCAATGTGTTTGTGTGTGTGCAACCGACACAGACGACAACTTTTTGGGCTTTGAGAAGACATCCCAGGATACATCATCGAGGACTAAAACATGAGACACAGAAGCAGCTACGACAACACTGGCCTGATGAGGATGCAGGGGAAACCTGCTGCTCTTGACTTGACAATTCTGTGTCACATTCACAATGTACAAAATGGCTGCCATGGGTAAGGACATACTTATTTTGACTGTTAAAGCGAAGTCACAAATGGCTTAACAGTATGTATCAGGTGTCATGCTGCCAGAAGCTGTATGCCACCGAAAAAGCCAGCAATTGGTGCATGTGCGATTATTTAAACTTTGGGAGTGAGTTTTTCACTTTTTCAATTCAGTAACAGTCACCCCTCTGAACTCACTCCACAGCGACCCCAGCCGTTGACATAAGCACAACTGCAGATCTGAGTCACGGCACCAATACAACCGGCGTCACGCTGCCACACACAGTATGGCTTTCTCGTACACAAGCTAACACAAGTCTCAAATCTGTGTCCTCTGTATTGCCACCACACTTTACTGCCCACCGAAGCACCCAATGTTAACCAGCTATGCCACAGATAAGCTGAATGGCACGGATGGGTGTATTTCAACTTGAGGAGTGACTTTATCATCTCAACTCGGTTACATACACAGGCTTTTACACTGCTAAGCTTGAACACACTGTGGACCTGATTGCTAGTGCAGTTAGACAGGTGTTGCTATCAATAGTCACAATTCACAAGCATTCCCATGTGATGGCAAGTTGGTTTATTGAGAATGGTGACAAGATTTTTACTAATGTGCCGAATACATCAAATATTGTTGTTATGCAGAAATGGTTTGTTTTCCAAACCAGGTATTTATGTATTTATCTATGTATGTTAGTATATATGTAC
>NC_139654.1:2727500-2730000 GCF_951799395.1 Argentina silus | reverse complement strand
CCAAGTCACAAGGATGTATTATGATTATGATGATTATGTAGTGCACCACACATGCTCTGAGGAAACATGTGCTTTCCACCACTGTTTACATTTTCCAGAAATGTGAATTGAAATAAGCCAAAGCTTTAATGTTTTGAAAGTGTTTAAATGTCCCACAGCAGTTCAATTATTCCACAAAAGATTGTTAGTAAGTTAGCCTGACAGATTAATAGGCTGTGTGTGTGTGTGTGTATGTGTGTGTGTGTGTGTGTGTGTGTGTGTGTCTGTAGAGAAGAGAAGGAGGGGAGGGGAGGGAGGAAAGGAGGAGAGGGAGGAGGGAAGGAGGAGAGGGAGGGGGGGGAGGAAAGGAGGAGACAGAGGGAGAGGGGGGAGGGAGGGAGGGGGAGGAGTAAGGGGGAGGAGAGGGGGGAGGGAGGAGAGGAGGGAAGGAGGGAGGGGAGGAGAAAGAGAGAGACAAAGAGAGAGAGAGAGAGGGAAGGAGGGAGGGAGAGAAAGAAGAGAGGGAGGGGGGGGGGGAAAGAACGCTCCTTTACACACATACACACACACACACTGTGTGGCAACCTGATGAGGTGTGTGTGGGAGGGAGCTGAGAGGAATGTAGGGTGGAGCATTACTCACACACACACACACACACACACACACACACACACACACACACACACACACACACACACACACACACACACACACACACACACACACACACACACACACACACCACTCCCCGACAGTTACAGAGACACAGAAGAAGGAAGTTTTCACGCCCACAAGCACAAACACTTCTAGGAAAACAAAACTTACAGAACTTACGTTTTTTCAAAACTTATCTCTGACACTCAGTCTGGTCGTGTGTGCAGCAAAATGGCAGAGAGCATGGACTCTATTAGAAAAAACAAAACATACAGTAAACCAACTGATTGACTCTTCACAGAGGAGAGTATTCAACACTCACACAGTCTGTCTGTCAGTCTTACAGCTCTGCTGGTTGGTCAATAGTGACCTGTGTAAAGACTGTTGACTAGTCTAGACACAGTCATTATTATCTATTGTTATCTAGGGCCTCATGTAGTTGAACCTACTAGATCACAGTCAGCTGGACTAAACCAGGTTGAGGCTTCCTTAACAGGCTGGTCACAAACAGTTGGCTAGCGTACTATTTTAGGGTTACGTCATTCTGTGACACGACACAAAGGCATGTGAGTTCATCCTAATCAGTGAAAAACAATGAAAAACATCAACTTACGGTTGTGATCTGTCTCCCACCTCAGTGCTCAGCTCTGCTCTCTGTCTGGCTCCTCACTGATGCAGCTCTCCCCTGGATGAACTAGTTTGTTCTTGTTCTGATGCATCACCTACTTCTATAAATTTGTTTACTAATGACACCTCCTACTTCTGTCAGCTTATGTTCAGTTCATGCGTGTTCAGACACTCTCTTTCCTGATGAACCAGTTTGTCCAGAAACAATGACTCCCTTGTGTTGATTTGAGAACACAGACAGGTGTGGCTCTGTTAGCTTATGCCCCATTAGGCACCAAAACTTCCTTGTGTGTGTGTGTGTGTGTGTGTGTGTTTGGGTGTGTGTCCAAATAGAAAATATGTAATTCTGTAATTCTAGCCCCTCTCTCTCATATACAAACACTCCTATATATATATATATATATATATACACACACACACACACACACAACGAGAGACACACACACACACATAAAGACAGACACACACACACACACACACACACACACACACACACACACAGACAGACACACCCACGGACAGACAGACACACACACACAGAAAGAGAGACACACACACACACACACAGAAAGAGAGGGGGACACACACACACAGAAAGAGAGAGAGACACACACACACACGAACACACACACACAGAGAGACACACACACACACACACACACAGACACATGGATTATGTGGCATGTAGCACGTAGCATATAGCACATAGCTTGAACGACGTAGCACGTAGCGTGTAGCATTAATGATGAAGAATGTTCCATGTATTATGTAGCACATAGCATGTAGCACGTAGCATGTAACATTAGCGTCACTCACATGCTTCCTCTCGGCCTTGAGCTCCTGGGAGTATCTAGGACATCTCCTCGGCAACCACCTGTTATTAATATTATTATTGTTAATATTATTATTATTAGTAGAAGTAGTAGAACACATATTATTGTTATTGTTATTGTTGATGTGGCATAACGACTCTCACATTAGCCCTTTGACCTGATGCGCATACACACACACACACACACACACACACACACACACACACACGACCAAAGTCAATGTTTAGTGAGTCAAGTGACAACATGTGTGTGTGAGTGTGTGTGTGTGTGTGTGGGTGTGGGTGCTCCTGAGACAGCGAGCAGGTGGAGAGAGAGAGGGAGACACACACACACACACACACACACACAGACACACACACACACACACTCCTCCTTCTCCTACTTCTTCTCCCCCTCTCCTCTCGCCC
>NC_139654.1:2632500-2722500 GCF_951799395.1 Argentina silus | reverse complement strand
GGTCCCTTTCAAACACACTTCCGACACTTTCTTTAGAAAAATATATCCATTTATTGCCACAAAAGATGAATCAAAATGACTTGATAATTCCAGCAATACTCATACCTTTTATTCTTTACAGAACCGCCCCTCATGACTGCCCAACAACCGCAGACCCATGAGTCCTCCCCTGCGTTGCACAAGCACCTAAACACAACATATACCCCTGCACACAAACACACCCATACACTCCCAACCTGTGATGGACTGATCTCCATCACAGGGGGTGTTGGTGTTTTAGGGATACTGCTGTGAGGAATTGAGTCACAGGGACCTGACCTGTGTGTGACCTGACCCTCTTTACCACTGAATCACTGCACATATCAAATGGAGTCGTATTGAAGAAGAGACTATGAATATGTGTACCAGTGGAGTTGGACATCGGAGGACGGGATCAGTGGAACGCATGGAATGGAATGAGGAATGGTATCAAACACGTGTTGATTTCTTCAAGTCAATCTAGATGGATCAGATCAAGAAGGGAAGAGGCTGTGGTGGTATGACCCCTCCTCCCTCTCGATGCCATGATGCTAAACCAAGATGGCCGCCTTAGCCTTGACAAAATGGCTACAAAATGGCTACAAAACTTCTCTCCCATATTCAAAGCTGGATAAACTCAGTAAAACATCATTTTACTGGCCTGCACTTGGCTGACACACACACCCATTAACCCTTTGAGGTATTCCAGAGCTTGTTTGACTCACATGTTTGCCCACTGTTTTAGCAATATACTGTCTTGACATATTGTAAAGTTAAAGTAACTCTTAGGTCAGGTGGGATTTGAACCATAATTAAAAAAAACTAGTTACATTTTAATGCATTATTGCACCAAGTGACAAGGATGTATTATGATTATGATGATTATGTAGTGCACCACACATGCTCTGAGGAAACATGTGCTTTCCACCACTGTTTACATTTTCCAGAAATGTGAATTGAAATAAGCCAAAGCTTTAATGTTTTGAAAGTGTTTAAATGTCCCACAGCAGTTCAATTATTCCACAAAAGATTGTTAGTAAGTTAGCCTGACAGATTCATAGGCTCATTTATCAGAGACAGGCTGTGTGTGTGTGTGTGTGTGTGTGTGTGTGTGTGTGTGTGTGTGTGTGTGTGTGTGTGTGTGTGTGTGTGTGTGTCTGTAGAGAAGAGAAGGAGGGGAGGGGGGGAGGGAGGGAGGGAGGGAGGGAGGGAGGGAGGGAGGGGGGGGGGAGGAGGAGAGGGAGGGGGGAGGAAAGGAGGAGAGGGAGGGGGGGGAAAGGAGGAGACAGAGGGAGAGGGGGGAGGGAGAGAGGGGGAGGAGTAAGGGGGAGGAGAGGGGGGAGGGAGGAGAGGAGGGAAGGAGGGAGGGGAGGAGAAAGAGAGAGACAAAGAGAGAGAGAGAGAGGGAAGGAGGGAGGGAGAGAAAGAAGAGAGGGAGGGGGGGGGGGAAAGAACGCTCCTTTACACACATACACACACACACACACTGTGTGGCAACCTGATGAGGTGTGTGTGGGAGGGAGCTGAGAGGAATGTAGGGTGGAGCATCACTCTCACACACACACACACACACACACACACACACACACACACACACACACACACACACACACACACACCACTCCCCGACAGTTACAGAGACACAGAACAAGGAAGTTTTCACGCCCACAAGCACAAACACTTCTAGGAAAACAAAACTTACAGAACTTACGTTTTTTCAAAACTTATCTCTGACACTCTGCTGCTCAGTCTGGTCGTGTGTGCAGCAAAATGGCAGAGAGCATGGACTCTATTAGAAAAAACAAAACATACAGTAAACCAACTGATTGACTCTTCACAGAGGAGAGTATTCAACACTCACACAGTCTGTCTGTCAGTCTTACAGCTCTGCTGGTTGGTCAATAGTGACCTGTGTAAAGACTGTTGACTAGTCTAGACACAGTCATTATTATCTATTGTTATCTAGGGCCTCATGTAGTTGAACACACTAGATCACAGTCAGCTGGACAAAACCAGGTTGAGGCTTCTTTAACAGGCTTGTCACAAACAGTTGGCTAGCGTACTATTTTAGGGTTCCATCATTCTGTGACGCGACACAAAGGCATGTGAGTTCATCCTAATCATATTAGACGGTGAAAAACAATGAAAAACATCAACTTACGGTTGTGATCTGTCTCCCACCTCAGTGCTCAGCTCTGCTCTCTGTCTGGCTCCTCACTGATGCAGCTCTCCTCTGGATGAACTAGTTTGATCTTGTTCTGATGCAGCACCTCCAGTTGGTATTCGGACCTGTTCAGACAAAGCCAAAGCAGTTTTTTGACAGTGTTTAAATGTCCCACAGCAGTTCAATTCTGCCACAAAAGATTTTTAGCAAGTAGAAAATGTAATAACACACACACACACACACTCTTTTAGCTCACACATATACGCAATATCTTACAAGCACACACATGTACACAAGTACACATGTACACACACACACACACACACACACACACACACACACACACAGCCTGTCTCTGATAAATGAGCCTATGAATCTGTCAGTCTAACAAAGTGAACAGAGTTCATTTACGACGTGGCTGAGTCTCTAAGCTCTCACACAAAGGGAGAGAAAGCTACTGTTCCCAGGTGTCTGTGTGTGTGTGTGTGTGTGTGTGTGTGTGTGTGAGTGTGTGTCTCTCTCTTTCTGTGTGTGTGTGTGTGTGTGTCCCTCTCTTTCTGTGTGTATGTGTGTGTCCCTCTCTTTCTGTGTGTGTGTGTGTGTCTCTCTCTTTCTGTGTGTGTGTGTGTCTGTCTGTCCGTGTGTGTGTGTGTGTGTGTGTGTGTGTGTGTGTCTGTCTGTCCATGTGTGTGTGTGTGTGTGTGTGTGTGTGTGTGTGTGTGTGTGTGTGTGTTTCTCTCCTGGGTGTTGTATTATTGGAATAATCTGCAAAATTATAAACATTGGAGTTTGCCGTGAAGAGAACATACGGGACAGGGCTGTGCTCAATCACACACACACACACACACACACACACACACACACACACACACACACACACACACATGGACAGACAGACACACACACACACACACACACACACACACACATGGACAGACAGACACACACACACACAGAAAGAGAGAGACACACACACACACACAGAAAGAGAGGGACACACACATACACACAGAAAGAGAGGGACACACACACACACACAGAAAGAGAGAGACACACACACTCACACACACACACACACACACACACACACACACACACACACACACGGACAGACAGACACACACACACGGACAGACAGACACACACACACAGAAAGAGAGACACACACACACGGACAGACAGACACACACACAGAAAGAGAGACACACACACACAGAAAGAGAGACACACACACACACACACACGGACAGACAGACACACACACAGAAAGAGAGACACACACACACAGAATGAGAGGGACACACAACCACACACACACAGAAAGAGAGAGACACACACACACACACACACACAGACAGAGACACACACACACACACATGGATTATGTGGCATGTAGCACGTAGCAATAGCACATAGCATGAAAGATGTAGCATGTAGCGTTTAACACGTAGCATATAGCACGAATGATGAAGAATGTACCATGTATTATGTAGCACATAGCATGTAGCACGTAGCATGTAGCGTTAGCGTCACTCACATGCTTCCTCTCGGCCTTGAGCTCCTGGGAGTATCTAGGACCCATCTCCTCGGCAACCACCTGTTGTCCGGGTACCGGTACCAGAGGAGGAGCCGGAGGAGCCGGTCCCAGAGCCGCCGGAGGAGACGGTCCCAGAGCCACCGGAGGAGCCGCCGGAGGAGCCGGTCCCAGAGCCGCCGGAGGAGACGGTCCCAGAGCCGCCGGAGGAGCCGCCGGAGGAGCCGGTCCCAGAGCCGCCGGAGGAGCCGGTCCCAGAGCCGCCGGAGGAGCCGCCGGAGGAGCCGGTCCCAGAGCCGCCGGAGGAGACGGTCCCAGAGCCGCCGGAGGAGCCGCCGGAGACGGTCCCAGAGCCGCCGAAGGAGCCGGTAGAGGAGACGGTACCACCGGGGGAGACGGTCCCAGAGGACCCGCTACGAGTACCAGAGGAGCCGCCGGTGTCGGTGGTTTCCATGGTGTCTGTCTCCCCTTCTCTCGTAAAGAAGAAGTAAATGTCGTAAAGATATAATAATAATAATAATAATAATAATAAAAAGATATCGTAAAATGAGGGAGGGGTGGGGTTGTCTAGCAACGAGGAACAGTTGGTGGGTTTGAGGGAATGTCGTAAAGGAAAAGAAAATGTCGGAAAGGGACGGGATATGGTGGGTTACCTAGCAACGAGGGGGTGGGGAGAGTGTGTGTGTGGTTTGAAGGACTGTCGTAAAAATATTTTTTCAAAACAAATACGAACGGTGGAGGGAAAGGGGGGGGGTTGCCTAGCAACGAGGGGGTGGGTTTGAAGGAATGTCGAGTAATGATGACACGACGCGTTTCCACACACACACACACACACACACGGTCAGTTCGTTAGAGCCAGTTAGCATTAGCCTTTAGCACCCCGTCAACACTGCACTCGGTAGGTAAATTCGTTAGCTTCGTTAGTTAGCCCCGTTATCATTAGCCTCAGAGCCGGTAGAGGAGACGGTACCACCGGGGGAGACGGTCCCAGAGGACCCGCTACGAGTACCAGAGGAGCCGCCGGTGTCGGTGGTGGTGGTGGTTTCCATGGTGTCTGTCTCCCCTTCTCTCGTAAAGAAGAAGTAAATGTCGTAAAGATATAATAATAATAATAATAATAATAATAATAATAATAATAATAGTAAATGTCGTAAAATAAGGGAGGTTGGTGTGTTTGAGGGAATGTCGTAAAGGAAAAGAAAATGTCGGAAAGGGACGGGATATGGTGGGTTACCTAGCAACGAGGGGGTGGGGAGAGTGTGTGGTTTGAAGGAGTTTCATAAAACATTTTTTTCTAAAAAATGTCGTAAAATACGAACGGTGGAGGGAAAAGGGGGGGGGTTGCCTAGCAACGAGGAGGTGGGTTTGAAGAGCCAAACTACATGGTTCTACTAGCCCTAGGGTTAGGGTCAGGGTTTAGGGTTAGGGTTAAAGTTAACTCATCCCCTAGGGTTAGGGTTAGGGTCAGGGTTTAGGGTTAGGGTCAGGGTCAGGGTTAGAGTCAGGGTTAGGGTCAAGGTTAACTCGTCTCCTAGGCCTGTCTGCACATTTGGGTTGTCATAACGTTGCTAAGTGAAGTGTTAACACTGGAAAGAAAACGTCCCCTTTGGTTTCCACTGATGTTCTATTATACTAATTTTCTATTATACTAAGATTATATTACACTGATGTTCTATTACACTAATGTTCTATTACATAAATGTTCTATTACACTGTTCTATTACACTGATGTTCTATTACACTAATGTTCAATTACACTGATGTTCTATTACACTGATGTTCTATTACACTAATGTTCTATTACACTAATGTTCTATTACACTAATGTTCTATTACACTGTTCTATTACACTAATGTTCTATTATACTAATGTTCTATTACACTGTTCTATTACACTAATGTTCTATTATACTAATGTTCTATTACACTGATGTTCTATTACACTAATGTTCTATTACACTGATGTTCTATTACACTGTTCTATTACACTGATGTTCTATTACACTGATGTTCTATTACACTGATGTTCTATTACACTAACGTTCCATTACATTGTTCTATTACACTGTTCTATTACACTGATGTTCTATTACACTGATGTTCTATTACACTGATGTTCTATTACACTAATGTTATATTACACTGATGTTCTATTACACTGTTCTATTACACTGTTCTATTACACTGATGTTCTATTACACTAATGTTCTATTACACTAATGTTCTAATACACTGATGTTCTATTACACTGTTCTATTACACTGATGTTCTATTACACTGATGTTCTATTACACTGTTCCATTATAAAAGATCTGTTATGTTATAAAGAATATTTCAGGTTCAATTTCTGGGTTTTTAGGATCCAGTGCTTATTGCTAACTGGCTGGATTCTAATCTCTCTGTTGTTGTAATACTAGTAAATGACCACCAGGTGGTGCCCCCATCTGAGGGCTAGAGGTCTGAGGGCTAGAGGTCTGGGGGTCTGGAGGTCTGGGTTCTGGGGGTCAGAGGTACTGCAGGGGACAGGTGAAGTCTTCTCATGAGAGCCATGCCTCCCATGGCAGGGAGCGGTACTGCAGGGGACAGGTGAAGTCTTCTCATGAGAGCCATGCCTCCCATGGCAGGGAGCGGTACTGCAGGGGACAGGTGAAGTCTTCTCATGAGAGCCATGCCTCCCATGGCAGGGAGCGGTACTGCAGGGGACAGGTGAAGTCTTCTCATGAGAGCCACGCCTCCCATGGCAGGGAGCGGTACTGCAGGGGACAGGTGAAGTCTTCTCATGAGAGCCATGCCTCCCATGGCAGGGAGCGGTACTGCAGAGGACAGGTGAAGTCTTCTCATGAGAGCCATGCCTCCCATGGCCGGGAGCAGTACTGCAGAGGACAGGTGAAGTCTTCTCATGAGAGCCATGCCTCCCATGGCCGGGAGCAGTACTGCAGAGGACAGGTGAAGTCTTCTCATGAGAGCCACGCCTCCCATGGCAGGGAGCGGTACTGCAGGGGACAGGTGAAGTCTTCTCATGAGAGCCATGCCTCCCATGGCAGGGAGCGGTACTGCAGGGGACAGGTGAAGTCTTCTCATGGGAGCCATGCCTCCCACAGCCCACAGACAGAGAGGGGAAAAGCAGCCTGCACCTTGGCTGCCCCTCACAATGTCACATGATGCATAGATATTACTGTACTAGATGATTACTATATAAAAATGAAGGAATACATGGAAAGTGAAGTTCAGAACATGTACAGCGCCTTCTGAAGGTATTCAGACCCCTTCACTTTTTACACATTTTCTTGTGTTATAGAGTAAATTTGAAATGGATTCAATTTAAAGAATTTGCCATCAATCCACACACAATACCCCAGAATGACAAAGCGAAAACACGATTTTTGACATTTCAGTACATTTATTAAAAGTGAAATACAAAAATACCTCATGGACAGAAATATTCAGACTTTTTGCTTTGACAGTCTTAAAATTAGTTAAAATGCAAAAATGTCATCAACAAATCACTCAATAAGTTGAATTGAGTACATCTTAATGCAAGGATAATAGTTCATGTCATTTCGGAATGAATATCTTTGTTTTTATAGGGTCTCTGATTTGCATAGGAATCAATTACACACTGTGTAGATTAGGATGTTCTGAAGACACTGTCCATATTGTACTGACAGAGAAGGAGAGCTGTCTTCACATCCACTCCCTGCTATCTTACACACAGCAACGTAATCCAGCATCACAACTCAAACACCCAATCTAACCAACTCTTATATACATACAGACACTCTCTCCTGTGTTATTCTCAGAGTTCATCATCAGTCTGATTTGATCATCTAATCATTCATCTAGATTGTTTCACTATCAGTTGCATTTCCATCAAAAACAAACAAACATATATAAACAAATATATACATATTTTCTGTACCTGTAGTCTATTTCACTATCAGATGCATTTTTTAATAATTATATATATATATATATATGTACAGTAAGAAATAATATAACTACACACAACACACAACACCCTACACACTGGGAGAGAGAACATCTGTACCTCCAACATCTCAGTGAAAACACACCACCATCCGACTGCATCATGTTCTGATCCGTTATCTTTGAGCCTTTGGTGTTCAGTGTGATCTCCCTGAGACTAGTTTACACAGGGTCACTGAAGAGTCTACATACAAAAGCCAAAACCCTGGGTAGAGGGGCTCAGTGAATGTGGAGTGGAATGTGTGCAGGAGGGTCCGTGTGTCAGAGGAGACCCTGTAGAAGGACAGAGTGCCGGCCGGCCAGTCCAGATACACTCCTACTCTGTGGGAGCCAGAGGAGGGGACAGGTATGACAGTGTTCTTCTTATTGTGCCAGGCGGAGTAACTGTCATCAGAGCAGATCAGACTCCAGGACTTGTCATTGTATCCTAACCCACAGTCATAACCGCCTCCTCTCCTGCTGATTCCTTTATATGTCACTCCTATATCAGCCTCTCCCCCACTCCACTCTACCTCCCAGTAACAGCGCCCAGTCAGATCCTCTCTACACAGCACCTGTGACCAGCGCTCAAATCTCTCTGGGTGATCAGGATACGGCTGCTTCACTCTCCTCCGTGTCACCTTTCTGTTCTCCTCAGACAGAGAGAGGTCTCTGTGTGCTGTGTTTGGGTCCAGTGTGAGCTCACAGGCATCTGATTGAGAGGCCAAAAATAATCATCAAATCAATACAACTGAATAACTTACAACATTCACAATGTGATCTTGTTATGGCAACATTCATTTTTTCACAAAATATTCCTTATTAATTTAAAATGTTTTACAAGGGATACAACTAATTGACATTTACAAATATTTTAGATTTACATATGAATACAATATTGGTGCTTTGTTTGAACTCTGCTGTACCCTGGTTCTTGAGTAATATCACAGTCCTATTCTCTACAGCGTTGGTGACTTACATTTGATCAGCCCAGGTTTGAGCCTGCACTCTCCACCATGGTCCACACTATATCAACCACAGAAGAACACACAGAGGTTGAATGACACACTCACAATCATGAGGAAAATAGATACAGTGCATTAATCTCATTGATATGTCCAGCCACATATTCAGCCTTTACCTGAGTGTCTGTAGTTTACAGAGTGGATCTTTCTGTACAGCAGAGAGCAGCGCCAGTCCTGAGTCTCCTGGGTGATTGTAGCTGAGGTCCAGCTCTCTCAGGTGGGAGGGCTTAGACCTCAGAGCTGAAGTCAGAGAAACACAGCCTTCCTCTGGGACTCTACAGCCTGACAACCTGGGGAAATAGTGTCACTCCATCTGATCAAGAATCTGATTATTCCTGTCTAATGTACATGTGCAGCTTTAAATCCTCTTCATTTGGCAATTGAAAGACCACATATGAATGAGGAATACAAATAAATACATGCAGCCAAACGATCACTGTGGAGCAATAATTCATGAGTGAGAGTTATAGTTGCTCTCAACAGGGGAGCAAGCAACCATGCATACATTTGTAGTGACTGGATTTCTACGTCTGGTATAATGTATTTGGTAGCTATTGGGTTAGTGCAGTATTGTGTAGTCCCATGAGCTGATCTAAGGCCAGGTGGGTCAGGATTTGAGGGAGTAGGGTTATTCAAAACGTCCAGACAGAGTAGCCCCCCCTCCCACCTCACTCACACACACACACACACACACACACGCACATGCACACGCACACGCGCACGCGCACACGCACACACACACACACACACACACACACACACACACACACACACATGTTATATAGTAATTGATAGGAAGATGATGTACATTGTCTGTCTCAATTATTGACCCTTTCTCTGCAAGTATTATTGATTCCATAGAATGATAATGAAACAGACATGATGTGTCTGGCAACAAGAATAGTCTCAGACCTCACCTCAGTGTCTGTAGTTGACAGTGTGGACTCCCCAGTCCAGCAGAGAGCAGCTTCACCCCCCCATCATTTAGATCATTATTACTGAGGTCCAGCTCTCTCAGGTGGCAGGAGTCTGAGCTGAGAGCTGAGGCCAACGCTTCACAGCATCTCTCTGTGAGGTGACATACATTCATCCTGAATGAGGAATACAAATAACCACATGAAGCCAAACGATCACTGTGATGCATTATGATAAGAATTCAAGATTCAAGCCAATCACAGGCAGGTTTGTAGTCAATGTATTTCTAAGTGTGGTACATTTGCTAGCTATTGGGTTAGTGCAGTATTGTGTGGCCCCCTCAGCTGATCTAAGGCCAGATTGTTCAGGAATTGAGGAGAGTAACGGTATTCAGAGAGTGCCCCCCCCCCCCCCCCCATTGATTCCTTTATGATCAGTATTGTACTCGTTTATGATTGTATGTAGTAACGGTACGAAACAAGACAGCCAGTCAGGTTGACAGCGGTAATATCTGTCCCCTGGGTTATATCTGTTGGTGGGGATGTGCTGAGTCAGCTGCAAGGCCATCCTGACCTAAAGGTCGGCCTCTTGTTATTGAACTGTGCATGTGTTGCTGTCCCTATGAAATGGTTACTCAAAAACACCTCATCTGAGATAGGTAAGACGGTATCCTTCATCGCTTTTTTTGAAATTATGAATACCGCTCATATTGTGGAGCTTATATTGATTCATTCATCTTTTTGGAGGGGAAAGTAGTCCTAGGTTAACGGTGCATGCACAAGATGACGGTGTGGGAGTTGACAAAAGAAAAAGTGGAATACAAATAAAGTGGTAGGCCAAGTGTTGTCACAGTGAAGAGTTTAGGAATTGATTTGAAGATCATGTAAATGTTCTGTCTCCGTCATTGAGTTTTGAATAGCAAGTTTCATTGATAATGTAACACACTTAGGAATGATGTGTCTGACAACAAGAATAGTCTCAGACTTCACCTCAGTGTCATTATGATAAGAATTCATGAGTGAGAGTTATAGTTGCTCTCAACACGGGAGCAATTAACCATGGATACATTTGTAGTCACTGGATTTCTACGTCTGGTATAATGTATTTGCTAGCTATTGGGGTAGTGCAGTATTGTGTGAGCTGATCTAAGGCCAGGTGGGTCAGGAATTGACAAGGGCAAACATATTCACAGTTTGCAGACAGAGCAGCCCCCGGCCACCACACGCACACACGCACATTATATACTAATTGATTGGAAGATAATGTGCATTGTCTGTCTCAATTATTGACCCTTCCTGTGCAAGTATCATTAATTCCATAGAATGATAATGTAACAGACACTTAGGAATGATGTGTCTGGCAACAAGAATAGTCTCAGACCTCACCTCAGTGTCTGTAGTTGACAGTGTGGACTCCCCCGTCCAGCAAAGAGCAGTTTCACCCCCCCGTCACCTAGATCATTATAACTGAGGTCCAGCTCTCTCAGGTGGCAGGAGTCTGACCTGAGAGCTGAGGCCAACGCTTCGCAGCATCTCTCTGTGAGGTGACATCCATTCAGCCTGAATGAGGAATACAAATAAATACATGAAGCCAAACCATCACTTTGGTGCATTATGATAAGAATTCATAAGTGAGAGTTATAGTTGATCTCAACAGGGGAGCCAGCAACCATGGATACATTTGTAGTGACTGGATTTCTACGTCTGGTATCATGTATTTGATAGCTATTGGGATAGTGCAGTATGGTGGAGTCCCATGAGCTGATCTAAGGCCAGGTGGGTCAGGATTTGAGGAGAGTAAAGTTATTCAGAGAGTGAAGACAGAGCAGCCCCCCTTCCACCAAACACACACACACACACACACACACACACACACACACACACAAACACACAAACACAAACACAAACACACACACACACACACACACACACACACACAATATAGTAATTGATTGGAAGATAATGTACATTGTCTGTCTCAATTATTGAGCCTTTCTGTGAAAGTATCATTGATTCCATAGAATGATAATGTAACAGACACTTAGGAATGATGTGTCTGACAACAAGAATAGTCTGAGACCTCACCTCAGTGTCTGTAGTTGACAGTGTGGACTCCCCAGTCCAGCAGAGAGCAGCTTCACGCCCCCGTCACCTAGATCATTATCACTGACATCCAGCTCTCTCAGGTGGCAGGAATCTGAGCTGAGAGCTGAGGCCAACGCTTCACAGCATCTCTCTGTGAGGTGACAACCATTCAGCCTGAATGAGAAATAAATACAAGTCATTTTAATTCAGAGAAAAGTGTACATATGTGATGTGTTCCATCATTTCCAGTTGTATGTCCCTGCACCTAATTACCATATAATTACATTTTCGTCCAAATCCTTTACATGGGCTGTTTTGGGATTTTAACATATTTCACTAGAACAACATGTTTTCTATTCATTTCACTTCGTTTTAAAGGTGAAATCATCATGTATCCATACTTTTCATGCCTTAAATGATGGATTGAGCTTCCAGTTGGAGATGAGTGGTGAGCTCCTTCCAACTGCACCAACTGTAAACTCACTGGCTAGAGAACTGACTCATTCCACTTTCACTAAAATAAAGCTGACAAACCCATTAGCTGAACTGTGAACACAGCCAGCCATGTTATTATATATGCTACCTATGTTATTTGCTTAATGTCAGACCAAAAGTCTTCATTTGAGCCGCGGTGTGAGTATCGCGGTACCGCGAGTGGAATGAGATAGTCGTTAAAAACAGATTCAACGTCAGGAGTGGATTTCTCCAAACCAGTGTTCAGTCCTCCGACTGCAGCTGGCTCTTTCTACCTCATTATTGGGAGTTGAGACACAAAGCGACTGAACATGATGGAGCAAGTCACATATTTGTGTGTCAATAAAACATGAAAGATAAGTGTGCAATCCATTAATGAATGACTTTTGACCATGTGATCAATAACTCAGTTTCTTCCATTTAATCCGTAAATCATAATAAGTGATCACATACTCCATTCATAACCCAAGTTTCAATACAGTGTTTTGTCCATCTACTTACAGTGCCGTCTTAGAGGCTGTGACCACTGGAAGGAGCCTCAGAAGACCATCTTCTGATCTGGAGTACTTCTTCAGGTCAAACACATCCAGCTCCTCTTCTGAATTCAGCAACACAAAGACCAGAGCTGACCACTGTGCAGGTGAGAGTTTGGCTTCTGAGAGATGTCCTGAGCTCAGGTAGCTTTGGATCTCCTCCACTAGAGAATGGTCATTCAGCTCATTCAGACAGTGGAACAGATTGATGCACCTCTCTGGAGAGGGATTCTCCCTGATCTTCTCCTTGACATACTTGACTGTTTCCTCATTGGTCTGTGAGCTGCTTCCTGTCTGTGTCAGAAGGCCTCGTAGGAGATTCTGATTGGACTCCAGTGAGAGGCCCAGGAGGAAGCGGAGGAACAGGTCCATGTGACCATTCTCACTCTGTAAGGCCTGGTCCACTGCAGTCTTGTGTAGGTTGATGATGGGGTTGATCAGTGGTGTGTCAATCTTTTGTTCGCGGCTGTGTGATGACTGTAGCTTCATGGATGAGGATTTCTGTTTGACCAGTGGATTCTCATTGCTGTGGTTGAATGTGAGGAACACATATAAAGCAGCTAGAAACTCCTGGACGCTCAGATGCACAAAGCTGAACACGTTGTGCAGCCCACACTCCTCTCTGAAGATCTGAGTGCACACTCCTGAGTACACTGTGGCTTTTGTGACATCAATGCCACACTCCCTCAGGTCTTCCTCATAGAAGATCAGATTGCCATTTTCCAGCTGATTGAAGGCCAGTTTTCCCAGTGACAGAATTTGTTCTTTATCCCACTGTGGATCTCTGTCATGGTCTCCAAGGTACTTCACTTTCTTCTGTATGGTCTGAAATACCAGGAAGTGTGTGTACATCTGTGTCAGAGTCTTGGGCATCTCTCCTCTCTCTGCTTCACCCAACAGTCTCTCTAGGGTAGTGGCTGAGAGCCAACAGAACACTGGTATGTGACACATGATGTGGAGGCTCCTTGATGATTTCATGTGTGTGTTGATTCTGCTGGCCAGGTTCTCATCACTGATTCTCTTCCTGAAGTACTCCTCCTTCTGTGGGTTGTTGAACCCTCGTACCTCTGTCACCTGGTCAACACACTCAGGAGGGATCTGATTGGCTGCTGCAGGTCGGGAGGTTATCCAGAGGAGAGCAGAGGGAAGCAGATTCCCCTTGATGAGGTTTGTCAGCAGCACATCCACTGAGGTTGACTCTGTGGCATCACAACATGTCTCGTTGTTCTGGAAGTCTAGAGGAAGTCGACACTCATCCAGACCATCAAAGATGAACAGAACTTTATACTTGTCAAAGTTGGAGATTCCTGATTCTTTTACTTCAATGAAGAAATGACCAAGAAGTTCATTCAAACAGCATTTCTTCTCTTTCATTAAATTCAGCTCCCGAAAAGGAAGTGGAAATATGAACTGGACATCCTGATTGGCTTTTCCTTCAGCCCAGTCCGTAATGAACTTCTGAGTTGAGACTGTTTTTCCAATGCCAGCGACTCCCTTTGTCAGCACATTTCTCATTGGTTTGTCTTGTCCAGGTAAAGGCTTGAAGATGTCGTTGCATTTGATTGGTGTCTCCTGTGTTGCTGGTCTCCTGGATGCTGTCTCAATCTGTCTGACCTCATGTTCGTTATTGACCTCTCCACTTCCACCCTCTGTGATGTAGACCTCTGTGTAGACCTTATTGAGAAGTATTGGGTTGCCTTGCTTTGCTATTCCCTCAAATACACACTGAAACTTCTTCTCCAGGTTAGACTTGAGTTCTTGTTGGCACACCACAGCAAGCTCACCTGAATGACAAAACAATTAAAAAAATATTCCTGGCACACTTTACATTTAGTTGACCCAGTACCTGCAGTAACTGTAAATATATATATATGCCATTTAGCTGACGTTTTTATCCAAAGTGTCTTGCATTGCAGTAAGTGCATACATTTCAGTATATATGGTCCCAGCAAGAATCAAACCCACAACCTAAGCGTTGTTAAAGCCATGCTCTACCGACTGAGCCACAGAGGACCACATGTTGTATTAATTAACAAGTTGTTATATAGTAATTAATTACATAGTATGTTGTGTAGTTAAATGATATATTACTACATGTGTAGGAAAGAACAGTCCTTATTCCATCTGTGTTATAGGAAACTGTCCAAACCCATTACTATGCAATTATACAGAAACAACCAATCTTGTTACTGGAGTAATTACAGAGACACTAAGTTATAGAGGCAACATAATATAAAGAGTGACCAAATAGGGATATACATCATAATTACAGTTAGTGGTGTTTGTATTTCCAACAATATTTCAGCCCAGTAACACTTCTCTGTGAAAACACATGAGGTCTCTTACGTTTCTCCAGTGTGTCAGCGAGCTCCTTCTGGTTCATGTTCCTTAGGACGTGCAGTGTGATCTTCAGAGCCCCTTCTCTGGCACTGCTCTCCTGCTTCTCTTCTTCATCATCCACCACCTCTTCCTCCCCCTGACTCTCAAAGCACTCTGGGTCGTCTTGAGAAATAAGCCTCTTGAACCTCTTCAGCTCATTTCTCACTAAACTGATGACATTGTCTTCAAGCGACTGAAACATTTAGAAAAATAAAGTGGAGTGAGATAGACAATATACAGACTAAATACAAAAAACACTTGACTTAACACTTGAAAAAAATAACTGTTTTATGTGGATTACTTAGCCATCTTCAATGTCATACTTTCTATTTAGCTCACCCTGAATATGGAGGCCAGTTCACTTTGACTCTGGACAGACTGACCACTGGGAATCTCTGACTCTGGTCTCTCCTCCTGGTCACTGGAGATTCTGTGTAAAAACAAGAAATAAGCAGATGTCTTTATCCAGAGAAGTGTGAATGAGGCCCAGTTTCTCAAATAGAATAACTTAAGTGTGTATACCGCTACTGAATGTTATTGGCAGCCTCATAGACCACTATGAGGATTAAACCTCAAACTAACCGTTAACAAGATTCAGATGACTGTATCCTGACTGATGTATGATTGAAAACCCATTGTTGTTTTCGGCCATTGAAAATAAGTTATTAAAGTTAAACAAAGTTCCTGGGTCAGCTGAATATTACAAAAAACTAACATTGGTGGACGGTGTAGCCAGTCCAAATTAATATACTATATTGTCAGTAGCTTTTAGATTTTTAGTGGCCATCTCCCTCCAGGATCCACTCTCCTCCTCCATGGACATGCCTTCTAGTGAGTGTTGCAACACTCTCTGTTGCTACAGTTTGCATTGAACTACAGTATATCTACATTCCTGTGTCTAACATTTGAAATTCTGCCTTTAATGATCAATATGTGCTGAGCTCCGAGAGCTGAAGATGATGTGATTAAAAGCTGTACAATAAATTATTGTTGCATTGTGTGCGTTATTCCCATGCTCCCTCCTTGATAGTAGAACCTGAGTTCATTATAGTTTCCTCCGAGGACCTCATGAAACAAACAGGTGGCGTAGTCTAGCAGTTAGTTCATCATATCCCCCATGATACAACTACCCTTGTTTAGCAGTGACGGTTCCTTGTCTGAAGACGGTCCATGGATGGTCCATAGACCAGTCACTCTTCAGGGACACACAGCTGGGTACAGGTGAGGCTGGTCTCTCCTGCTGGACCCTGTCAAACACAAACAGAAGACAATGGATGTCATGTGTTCATTTGAGTGTGTGTATGTGTGAGAGTGGGGACGGTGTAGCCTGTCCAAATAATTATATCTGTATTGTCAGTAGCTTTTAGGTTTTTAGTGGCCATCTCCCTCCAGGATCCACTCTCCTCCTCCATGGACACGCCTTCTAGTGAGTGTTGTAACAATGTCTGTTGCTAAAGTATGCATTGAACTACAGTATGACTACATTCCTATGTCTAACATTAATCTGGTTCTGAATGAAGTATCTATCATCATCATCATCATCATCATCAGTATCATCATCTTCATGATAAATGACCTACAGAGAATCTTCTCTTACCCCATGTCTTCAACCTCCCCAGAGAGACTCATTTTAGAGGCAGTGGTCCCCTCCTCTTTCTCCCCAGAGAGACTCATTTTAGAGACAGTGGTCCCCTCCTCTCTCTCCCCAGAGAGACTCATTTTAGAGGCAGTGGTCCCCTCCTCTCTCTCCTCTCCTCAAATAACCTCCTGCTATAAACCCAATGAACACACGCAGCACGTTAAAGGAGACCAAAGTTCAAAACCAGTGAAGTGAGAAACTACAGTCTGGGGCTCAACAGAGGGAGGAAAGGGACATGAAAGCCTGCTGATCCTGGATATACAGTATCTCTCTCTCCTGAAGCCAACAAGGGATACTGACAATGTCTCTCTCTCTCTCCCTCTCTCTCTCTCTCTCTCTCTCTCTCCACTTACTGGTTGAATAAAATTCAAATTAAATCAAAGATGAAAATTAACTTTGATTACACAAACCAATTTTTACATAAAAAAACAAAACATACAGTAAACCAACTAATTGACCCTTCATAGAGGAGTGTATTCAACACTCACAGTCTGTCTGCCAGAAAAACAATGAAAAACATCAACTTACGGTTGTGATCTGTCTCCCACCTCAGTGCTCAGCTCTGCTCTCTGTCTTGCTGCTCACTGATGCAGCTCTCCCCTGAATGAACTAGTCTGTCCACATTGTATCACCTGGTGATGCACATATGGGGCATATGACAGGATGACAGTTATCACACCACTGACAACTGTTCACATAAATACACATGTTCTTTTTTTTCAATGTTCTAGTGTGTTGTCAACACAACGTCCAGTCTGACAGATCTCCAAGGTTGTCAACATGACTTAGAGACAGAGAGGGGGCGTGGCCTATCTTGATAGATTATCTCTAATATAAACGTCTAACTTTTAATCTGCTGTGAATAATTGCCAGCCTCCATACGATAATGTTGAATAAGAGGAATGTAAATAATGTAATTCTCTGACAAATTGTGGCCATTAAAATGACACACACACACACACACACACACACACACACACACACACACACACACACAAACAGACACAAACAGACACACACACACACACACACACTCAAATAGACTTAAAAGAATGACCAAAGCGAAAATCTGAATTGAAATTGAATGATTATTTGATTGATGATGTGATGTGGGACTCACTCAACAAGGTCTAGGCAGGGTTCAAGAGTCACGGTTGTCTGCTGGTCCAGGACAAGGTCTAGGCAGGGTTCAACAGTCACGGTTGTCTGCTGGTCCAGGACAAGGTCTAGGCAGGGTTCAACAGTCACGGTTGTCTGCTGGTCCAGGACAAGCCAACAGTACCAACTAGAAGAAGACTGAACTGTAAAGGAATGTAACAATCAATATAAAACAACAGAGGCTTGAATGTTACAAGTACAGGAAATTATCAATACAATTACATAGTTAAATGTGTCTCCCCTCATCCTCTCTGACCTCTGTCAGAAGATGATACAGTTATTGTAATAATTACGACTAGAAACACTTTAGGTGACTTTAGGAAATGAGGTGGTAGTTGTGGTTGGTCCATGGGAGAACAGAAGAGGGAAGTAAACTATACATGTTAACATAAAGCATGATGGCCGACTAGAAGATGTGTTTCGACTAGGATAGAGTCTCTAAGCTCAAGAGCTTGTTAGCAGTGTCTACAGTAGACACAACCATAGACACACTACTCTGCACACGTGACAGTTCTTTGTAACTGACTCGGTCAATGAATTTTGCTGTACAACGTGTAGTAGAGAGCTGCGTGTGTCGAGGAGGACCACATCTCTCTCTCCTCTTCCCCCTGTGCCGGGCTGACCTTCTACTTTCTACTTTACACCATATAGACTAGGATAGATTCTCTGTCAGATAGAGATATACTATATAATATATAATATTACAACAAAAAACTAATTGTGATGTATCCCTTTAATGCAGTAAGAATGTCCAGTAGACGTCAATCAAAGCTATTTTCCATTTTAAACTGGCAGATGAAACCAGCTCAGCCTGAATATGGAGGCCAGGTCAGGTTGACTCTGGACCATAACTGTTTATATCAGATGTTACATCATAGTCATAGTACCCTCTCTTCCTGGTTAATAATCAACAACAACATGTACACTTACACAACTTTTACTGCTCAGTATCATAGCTCACACCACACAACACTACACTACACACCACACCACACAACACAACACAACACAACACAACAACACAACACAACACAACACAACACAACACACTATACACTTTCTCTGTCTTTTTCTCTCTCTCCCTCTACCTCCCACCCTCTCTCCCTACCTCTTTTCCTCTCTCCCTCCCTCTTTCTCCCTCACTCCCTACCTCCCTCTCTCCCTCCTTCACTCGCTCTCTCTCTCTCATTCTCTCTCTCTCCCTCCCTACCTCTTCTCCCCATCCAATCTCTTTCTCTCTCTCTCTTTCCCTCTCTCTGTCTTTTTCTCTCTCTCCCTCTACCCCCCCTCTCCCTCTACCTCCCACCCTCTCACCCTCTCTCCCTACCTTCCTTCCTCTCTCCCTCCCTCTTTCTCTCTCCCTCCTTCTCTCCCTCCCTACCTCCCTCTCTCCCTCCTTCACTCGCTCTCTCTCTCTCTTTATCTCCCTCCCTCTCTCTCTCTCTCTCTCTCTGTCACAATCTCTCTCTCTCTTTCTTTCACTCCCCTCCCTTTCCTCCTCTTGCTCTGGTTAATTATTAACAACAACATGTACACTTACACAACTTTTACTGCTCAGTATCATAGCTCACACCACACAACACTATGCACCAAAACACTACAAACCACACTACAGAACACACAACAACACACCACACCACAACACTACACAGAACACAACACAACACAACACCACGAGTACACTTTTCCAGCAGAGCACACTCTTCCTGGTTAATGATCAACAAGAACCATAAACAGTTATATGATTTTTACTGCTCAGGATCACAGTTCACACAACACAACACTCACAGTGAAAATTTCCATCACAGTTCAATCTTGTTAAATATGATGATTCATCAACAAGAGAGTTTCTCACGTTTCTCTTCTTCTGGCTTGGTTGTGGACACACATTGGAGCTCATCCCTTAGCTGTTACACAGGAGAGTGTCCCTGCTCCGTGATTCCCAGTCACCCCTTAGAGACTTGGTACTCGACTCCTTAGTCTCCAACAGCAGCCATCGTCTCCAGAGTAAAGAGAAAACAGAGCTTTGCTGCCTAACTGATCATTCTGGTCCTTTTAGATTGGTCGTCTGCAGTTCTCCACTCTGTCTGTCAGTCAGGACTAAATACAGTCTGATGGCTGCTGTCTGACTGAGAGGTTAGTCTGAGACTGAACTTCTATACTGATGACAGACGCAGAGAACAGATCAGGTGAGTTACCTGTCAATGTGTGACCATGGGAGGGGTGGGGCAAGATATTTCTTATCCAATGAAATGGTTGTGTGTGTGAATAATTCTGAGGAGGTGTCAGGTTGCAGAAGGCAGGGAAACTGGCAGTCACTCAATTCTGTTATGTGATCAAGACGTAGCCTCACCCACCCACAGTTCTACTTCCTTATCACCCATCATGTAGCTTGGAGCACCAAGGGATCAGATCATAAAGTGGAAAAAAGGAAAACTATGGTGATTTGGTACATTTCTAAACTATGGTGATATGGTACATTTCTGAACGTATTTGTTTTGGTTTCTTTGTATGTATGGATTATGAGGGTTGTTACCAACATCTGGGGAAAATATCATGTCAATGTCAAAAAATGTCACGTCCCTTCCTATCTCCCTCCCTCTCTCCCATGTACCTTTGGAAATACATTTACTGAGAAAAATGGTGACGTGTTAGGGTTAGGGTTACCCTAACCCTAACCCTACCCTTACCCTAACCCTAAACCTTCATGATTTGGAGAGGATCTGTAAAGAGAAGTGGACCAAAATCCCTCCTCAGATGTGTGCAAACCTGGTGACCAACTACAAGAAACGTCTGACTTCTGTGCTTGCCAACAAGGGTTTCTCCACCAAGTACTAAGTCATGTTTTGCTTGGGGATCAAATACTTATTTCCTTCGATCAAATGCAAATTAATTTATAACTTCATGTAATGTGTTTTTTCTGGACTTCTTTGTTGATATTGTGTCTCTATTTGTGAAAATAAAAGTACCATAAAAATTATAGACCGCTCATTTCTTTGTAATCGGGCAAACTAACAAAATCAGCAAGGGATCAAATAATTATTTCCCCCATTTATAAATATATATATATATATATATATATATATATATATATATATATATATATATACTGTATACTGACCCTAACCCTAACCCTAACCCTAACCCTAAACCCAATCCCCCTCCTTCCCCAGCTTCATTCTCTTCTGTGATCAAGACGTAGCCTCACCCACCCACAGTTTTACTTCCTTATCACCCATCATGTAGCTTGGAGCACCAAGGGATCAGATCATGAAGTGGAAAAAAGGAAAACTATGGTGATTAACTAAAGAAGCTTGAAAATACAATTTGATCAGTTTGATTTGTTGTTCTAGTTTTATAGTTTTATCTGCAGTCCTGGTTTTATAGTTTTATCTGTAGTCCTACTTGTATCTGTAGTCCTAGTTTGATCTGTAGTCCTACTATTATAGTTTGATCTGTAGTCCTAGTTTGATCTGTAGTCCTAGTTGTATAGTGTTATCTGTAGTCCTAGTTTGATCTGTAGTCCTAGTTGTATAGTTTTATCTGTAGTTCTAGTTTGATCTGTAGTCCTAGTTGTATAGTTGTATCTGTAGTCCTAGTATTCTGGGTATGTTTGTCTCTGGCAGGGACTGGGGAGTTTGTCAGGGTTAAGAGAAAATTATAAAATTTACTAAGTTGGTCGAGACATCCTAATCCACACAGTGTGGAATTGATTCAGATGCAAATCAGAGACCCTATAAAAACAAAGATATTTATTCCAAAATCACTTGAACTCAATTCAACTTATTTCTGTGAATTGTTGATGACATCTTTGCATTTTAGCTCATTTTAAGAGTGTCATAGCAAAGGGTCTGAATACTTCTATACATGAGGGATTTCTGTATTTAAATTTTAATAAATTGACTGAAATTTCAAAAAACTTGTTTTTGCTTTATCATTCTGAGGTATTGTGTGTGGATTGATGGCAAATTCTTTTCATTTAATTCATTTTAAATTCAGTCAAAAACACAACAAAATGTGGAGAAAGTGAAGGGGTCTGATTACTTTCCGAAGGCACTGTTGATGGAAAGATTGACTTTAGGAAATGAGGTGGTAGTTGTGGTTGGTCCATGGGAGAATAGAAGAGAGAAATAAACTATACATGTTAACATAAAGCATGATGGCCGACAGTACCAACTAGAAGAAGACTGAACTGTAAAGGAATGTAACAATCAATATAAAAGTCTACTACTCTCCCTCCCTCTCTGTACTACTCTCCCTCCCTCTCTCCCTCCATCCTCTCCCTCCTTCCCCCCCTCTCTCTCCCTCCCTCTGTCCCTCCATCCTCTCCCTCCCTCCCTCCCTCCCTCCCCTTCCTATCTCCCTCCCTCTCTCCCTCCTCTCCCTCCCTCTCTGCTTCCCTCCCTTTTCTCTCTCCCTCCCTCTATCCCTCCCTCTCTCCCTCCCTCCCTCCCTCCTCTCTCTCATTCTCTCCCTCCCTCCTTCCCTCCCTCCCTCCCTCACTCCCTCTATCCCTCCGTCTGGCATCAACAACTATGCCGTCAACTAAGAGCAGTTGAACAGGTGTACCTAATAAAGTGGCCGGTGAGTGGATATATATATTTTTAATATGTATAATATATAAAAAAAAAAAAAAGATTATTTTTGTGATCTATCCGTTTAATGCAGTAAGAATGTACTCTAGACGTCAATCAAAGCTATTTTCCATTTTAAACTGGCAGATGAAGCCAGCTCAGCCTGGATATGGAGGCCAGGTGAGTTTGAATCTGGACCGTAACTGTTAATATCAGATGATACATCATAGTCATAGTACCCTCTCTTCCTGGTTAATTATCAACAACAACATGTACACTTACATAACTTTTACTGCTCAGTATCATAAATGGTAAATTTAAAGACAATATAAGGGTTTGTAATGGAATGGAAGAGGTCACAAGAAAACACATCGTCCTAGAACATTTGGAGATTGGAGTCAAGAGGGGTGAGGTCAGATTGAGGGGTTTGCTATAGGTGAAAAGAACAAAGGATCAAAGCTGGAGAAACCAGGATAGAGTAATTAAAAGTTAGGGTAATTAAGTAATAAACAAAGGTGTAAACAGCCAGAACAAAAGGCTTTTTGAAATCAGCCTGGGCGTCAGCAAGGTCTGACCAGACTAACTGTTGCCAGCCAGGTAGGCGGCGCACACCTTGATGACGAAATATAGATCTTGAATGTTATTGGTGCATGTAGACAGGAAACAGACATATGTTGAATAGAAGGCGTTAACCTGTGTGAAGTCTATGAAGGCAGGTGACTGAAGAGATAACGGGGTCAACTTTGCAAACCTGAACGGCTAAATATTCTCTGTGAATAAAGCCTTTGAATGAATCAACAGCTCTGGTTAACGGTATTGTATTTCAAAGTATTATAACTTAAATTCTAACCCTAACCCTAACCCAAACACACCATACAACACCACACTAAAACACTACACAACACACACACCACACCACACCACACCACACTAAAACACTACACAACACACACACCACACCACTACACACTACACTACAAACAACTACACAACACTACACACCACAACACACCACACACCACAACAAAACACACCACAACAGAACATACCACAACACAACACCACACAACACCACAGAACACACACACACCACAAGAGAACACACCACGACACAACACCACAAGTACACTTTTCCAGCAGAGAACACTCTTCCTGGTTAATGATCAACAAGAACCATAAACAGTTATATGATTTTTACTGCTCAAGATTACAGTTCACACAACACAACACTCACAGTGAACATTTCCATCACAGTTAAATCTTGTTAAATATGATGATTCATCAACAAGAGAGTTTCTCACGTTTCTCTTCTGGCTTGGTTGTGGACACACGTTGGAGCTCATCCCTTAGCTGTTACACAGGAGAGTGTCCCTGCTCCGTGATTCCCAGTCACCCCTTAGAGACTTGGTACTCGACTCCTTAGTCTCCAACAGCAGCCATCGTCTCCAGAGTAAAGAGAAAACAGAGCTTTGCTGCCTAACTGATCATTCTGGTCCTTTTAGATTGGTCGTCTGCAGTTCTCCACTCTGTCTGTCAGTCAGGACTAAAGACAGTCTGATGGCTGCTGTCTGACTGAGAGGTTAGTCTGAGACTGAACTTCTCTACTGATGACAGACACGGAGGACAGATCAGGTGAGTTACCTGTCAATGTGTGACCATGGGAGGGGTGGGGCAAGATATTTCTTATCCAATGAAATGATGGTGTGTGTGAATAATTCGGAGGAGGTGTCAGGTTGCAGAAGGCAGGGAAACTGGCAGTCACTCAATTCTGTTATGTGATCAAGACGTAGCCTCACCCACCCACAGTTCTACTTCCTTATCACCCATCATGTAGCTTGGAGCACCAAGGGATCAGATCATAAAGTGGAAAAAAGGAAAACTATGGTGATTAACTAAAGAAGCTTGAATGTTACAAGTAAAGGAAATCATCAATACAATTAATCACAGTTAAATATGTATCTAGTCCAGATATCTGTCTCTGTGCTGAACCCTAACCCTGACACTAACCCAAACCCTAACCCTGACCCTAACCCTAACCCCAATCCCCCTCCTCCCCCAGTTTCATTCTCTTCTGTGAGCAAGACATAGCCACACACACCCGCAGTTTTATCTGTTGTCCTACTTGTATCTGTAGTTCTAGTTGTATAGTTTGATCTGTCGTCCTAGTTTGATCTGTAGTCCTAGTTTTATAGTTTTAACTGTAGTCCTACTTGTATCTGTAGTCCTAGTTGTATAGTTTTATCTGTTGTCCTAGTTTTATCTGTCGTCCTAATTATGTAGTTTTATCTGTAGTCCTAGTTTGATCTGTAGTCCTAGTTGTATAGTTTTATCTGTAGTCCTACTTGTATCTGTAGTTCTAGTTTTATAGTTTTATCTGTAGTCCTACTTGCATCTGTAATCCTAGTTTTATCTGTAGTCCTCGTTGTATAGTTTGATCTGTAGTCCTAGTTGTATAGTTTTATCTGTAGTCCTAGTTTGATCTGTAGTCCTAGTTGTATAGTTTGATATGTAGTCCTAGTTGTATAGTTTGATCTGTAGTCCTAGTTTTCTGGGTCTGGTTGTCTCTGGCAGGGACTGGGGAGTTTGTCAGGGTCAAAAGAAAATCATGAAATTTGCTGAGTTGGTCGTGACACCCTAATCCACACAGTGTGGAATTGATTCCGATGCAAATAAGAGACCTTATAAAAACAAAGATATTAATTCCAAAATTACTTGAACTCAATTCAACTTATTGAGTGAATTGTTGATGACCTTTTTGTATTTTAGCTCTTTTTAAGAGTGTCATAGCAAAGGGTCTGAATACTTCTGTACATGAGGGATTTCTGTATTTAAATTTTAATAAATTTACTGAAATTTCAAAAAACTTGTTTTTGCTTTGTCATTCTGGGGTATTGTGTGTGGATTGATGGCAAATTATTTTCATTTAATTCATTTTAAATTGAGTCAAAAACACAACAAAATGTGGAGAAAGTGAAGGGGTCTGAATACTTTCTGAATGCGCAGTTGATCGAAAGATTGACTGTGCAGGGCCGAGCTTCTCCTTTCTACTCTGAGGAGGTGTGTACACCATATAGACTAGGGTAGATTATCTGATTCTCTGTCAGATAGAGATATATAGATATACATATATACAGTGGGGGAAATAATTATTTGATCCCCTGCTGATTTTGTTAGTTTGCCCGATTGCAAAGAAATGAGCGGTCTATCATTTTTATGGTACTTTTATTTTAACAAATAGAGACAGAATATCAACAAAGAAGTCCAGAAAAAACACATTATATAAAGTTATAAATTAATTTGCATTTGACCGAAGGAAATAAGTATTTGATCCCCTACAAACCAGCAAGAATTCTGGCTCATACAGACAGGTTATATGCCCATGAGGCACACAGATTACTCCTGTCACTTCAAGAAAGTACTCCTAATCTCAGCTTGTTATGGGTATAAAAGACACCTGTCAATAGAATCAATCTCTTCCATTCCAACCTCTCCACCACCATGTGCAGGACCAAAGAACATTCAAAGGACATCAGGGTAAGAGTTGTAGACCTGCACAAGGCTGGAATGGGCTACAAGACCATCAGCAAGAAGCTTGGTGAGAAGGAGACAACTGTTGGTGCAATTATTAGAAAATAGAAGAAATACAAAATAACCATCAATCGCCCTTGGCATGGAGCTCCATGCAAGATCTCGCCTCGTGGGGTAAGGATGATCATGAGAAGGGTGAGGGATCAGCCCAGAACTTCACGGGAGGAGCTTGGTAATGATCTCAAGGCAGCTGGGACCACAGTCACCAAGAAAACCATTGGTAACACACGACACCGTAACGGATTGAAATCCTACAGTGCCCGCAAGGTCCCCCTGCTCAAGAAGGCACATGTACAGGCCCATCTGAACAACACACCACACCACACCACATCACACCACACCACACCACACCACAACACAACACAACAAACCACAACAAGTACACTTTTCCAGCAGAGCACACTCTTCCTGGTTAATGATCAACAAGAACCATAAACAGTTATATGATTTTTACTGCTCAGGATCATAACTCACACAACACAACACAACACTACACTACAGTACAGTACAGTACACTACACACCACAACACTCAACACACCACAACACTCAACACACCTCAACACTACACTACACAACACACACAACACACCACAACACACCACAACACCACAAGTACACTTTTCCAGCAGAGCACACTCTCCCTGGTTAATGATCAACAAGAACCATAAACAGTTATATGATTTTGACTGCTCAGGATCACAGTTCACACAACACAACACTCACAGTGAACATTTCCATGACAGTTCAATCTTGTTAAATATGATGATTCATCAACAAGAGAGATTCTCACATTTCTCTTCTTCTGGCTTGGTTGTGGACACACGATGATATGAAACACTTGGGTATTATTTTGTATGGAAGTGACTTCAAATTGAGAAAGAAAAAATGTATGTAAAAATGGAGAAAATACCCCTGGTCCCCAAAGGGTTAATCTGCAAAGTGAGGCCTTCTCTTTTCCTACCTCTTCTCCATATCCAATCCCTCTTTCTCTGTCTTTTTCTCTCTCTCCCTCTACCTCCCACCCTCTCTCCCTACCTCCCTTCCTCTGTCCCTCCCTCTTTCTCCCTCCCTCCCTCTCTCCCTTTTTCTCTCTCTTTCTCTCTCCCTCCCTCTCTCCCTCCCTACCTCTTCTCCCCATCCAATCTCTTTCTCTCTCTCTCTTTCCCTCTTTCTGTCTTTTTATCTCTCTCGCTTCCTACCCCCCTCTCTCCCTCTACCTCCCCCCCTCTCTCCCTCTACCTCTCACCCTCTCTCCCTACCTCCCTCCCTTCCTCTCTCCCTCCCTCTTTCTCTCTCCCTCCTTCTCTCCCTCCCTACCTCCCTCTCCCCCTCCTTCACTCGCTCTCTCTCTCTCTCTTTCTCTCCCTCCCTCTCTCTCTCTCTGTCACAATCTCTCTCTCTCTTTCCTTCACTCCCCTCCCTTTCCTCCCTCCCTGCCTCCCTCCTCTTGCTCTCCCTCCATGCCTCTCTCTCCCTCCCTCCTCTCTCCATCCCATCTCTCTTCCTCCCTCCCTACCTCTCCCTCCTCTCCCTCCCTCTCTGCCTCCCTCCCTTCTCTCGCTCCCTCTCTCCCTCCCTCTATCCCTCCCTCTCTCACTCCCTCCCTCCCTCCTCTCTCTCATTCTCTCCCTCCTTCCCTCCCTCTCTCACTCCCTCCCTCCCTCCTCTCTCTCATTCTCTCTCTCCCTCCCTCCCTCACTCCCTCACTCCCTCTATCCCTCTGTCTGGCACCAACAACTATGCCACGTTCAAAGTCACTTAAACCACCTTCAGCAGGTCGTCTTGACCATGTCTACATGCCTAAATGCATTGAGTTGCTGCCATGTGATTGGCTGATTAGATATTTGCGTTAAATAGCAGTTGAACAGGTGTACCTAATAAAGTGGCTGGTGAGTGGATATATATATATATATATAATATGTATAATATAAAAAAATAAAAAAAAGATTATTTTTGTGATCTATCCCTTTAATGCAGTAAGAATGTACAATAGACGTCAATCAAAGCTATTTTCCATTTTAAACTCACAAATAAAGCCAGCCTGAATATGGAGGCCAGGTCAGTTTGACTCTGGACCGTAACTGTTAATATCATATGTTACATCATAGTCATAGTACCCTCTCTTCCTGGTTAATAATCAACAACATGTACACTTACATAACTTTTACTGCTCAGTATCATAGCTCACACCACAGAACACTACACTACACTACACAACACACCACAACATATGGTAAATTTAAATACAATATAAGGGTTTGGAATGGAATGGAAGCGGTCACAAGAAAACACATGGTCCTAGAACATTTGGAGAATGCAGTCAAGAGGGGTGAGGTCAGATTGAGGGGTGACTTGAAATTGAATGATTATTTGATTGATGATGTGATGTGGGACTCACTCAACAAGGTCTAGGCAGGGTTCAAGAGTCACGGTTGTCTGCTGGTCCAGGACAAGGTCTAGGCAGGGTTCAACAGTCACGGTTGTCTGCTGGTCCAGGACAAGCCGACAGTACCAACTAGAAGAAGACTGAACTGTAAAGGAATGTAACAATCAATATAAAACAACAGAGGCTTGAATGTTACAAGTACAGGAAATTATCAATACAATTACATAGTTAAATGTGTCTCCCCATATCCTCTCTGACCTCTGTCAGAAGATGATACAGTTATTGTAATAATTACCACTAGAAACACTTTAAGTGACTTTAGGAAATGAGGTGGTAGTTGTGGTTGGTCCATGGGAGAACAGAAGAGGGAAGTAAACTATACATGTTAGCATAACAGTCACGGTTGTCTGCTGGTCCAGGACAAGGTCTAGGCAGGGTTCAACAGTCACGGTTATCTGCTGGTCCAGGACAAGTACAATGTCTGGTCAGACAATGTTGAGTCAACTTGTCTGAAGTGAGAAGTAAATGTTCACCAACATACAACCATAGACACACTACTCTGCACACGTGACAGTTCTTTGTAACTGACTTGGTCAACGCCTCCCATTTGCTGTACAACGTGTAGTAGAGAGCTGCGTGTGTCGAGGAGGGCCACATCTCTCTCTCCTCTTCCCCCTGTGCCGGGCCGAGCTTCCCCTTTCTACTCTGAGGAGGTGTGTACACCATATAGACTAGGGTAGATTCTCTGATTCTCTGTCAGATATGTGTATATATATGTATATATATATATATATATATATATATATAATGTATAATATTACAACAAAAAAAGATTTTTCTATCTCTTTAATATTGTTTTAATGTAATTTTAATTTAATTCATTTTAAATTGAGTCAAAAACACAATAAAATGTGGAGAAAGTGAAGGGGTTTGAATACTTCCCGAAGGTGCTGTTGATGGAAAAATTGACTGTGCAGGGCCGAGCTTCTGCTTTCTACTCTGAGGAGGTGTGTACACCATATAGACTAGGGTAGATTCTCTGATTCTCTGTCAGATAGAGATATATACATATACAAATATATACATATACATATATATATATATATATATATATATATATATATATATATATATATATATATATATATATATAGATATATATAGATATAATATAACATAACATTTTAAAAAAAAAATATTGTTTTTTTTGTGAGCTATCCAATTCAATGCAGTAAGAATGTCCAGTAGACGTCAATCAAAGCTATTTCCCATTTTAAACTGGCAGATAAAACCAGCTCAGCCTGAATATGGAGGCCAGGTCAGTTGACTCTGGACCGTAACTGTTGATATCATCTGATACATCATAGTCATAGTACCCTCTCTTCCTGGTTAATAATCAACAACAACATGTACACTTACACAACTTTTACTGCTCAGTATCATAGCTCACACCACACCACACCACACCACACCACACCACACCACACCACACCACATAACACTACACTACACTACACTACACTACACACACAACACTACACTACACTACACTCTTTAAAACATGATAGACACTCTCTTTCCCTCTGTACCTCACTCTCCCTCCCTCCTCTCTCCATCCCATCTCTCTTCCTCCCTCCCTACCTCTCTCTACTACTCTCCCTCCCTCTCTCCCTCCATCCTCTCCCTCCCTCCCCCCCTCTCTCTCCCTACCTCTCTCCCTCCATCCTCTCCCTCCCTCCCTCCCTCCCTTTCCTATCTCCATCCCTCTCTCCATCCTCTCCCTCCGTCTCTACCTCCCTCCCTTCTCTCTCTCCCTCCCTCTCTCCCTCCCTCCCTCCTCTCTCTCATTCTCTCCCTCCCTCCCTCCCTCACTCCCTCTTTCCCTCCATCTGGCACCAACAACTATGCCACGTTCAAAGTCACTTAAACCACCTTCAGCAGGTCGTCTTGACCATGTCTACATGCCTAAATGCATTGAGTTGCTGCCATGTGATTGGCTGATTAGATATTTGCGTTAAAGAGCAGTTGAACAGGTGTACCTAATAAAGTAGCCGGTGAATGGATATATATATATATATAAAATGTATAATATAAAAAAAATATATATATATATTTTTGTGATCTATCCCTTTAATGCAGTAAGAATGTACAATAGACGTCAATCAAAGCTTTTTTCCATTTTAAACTCACAAATAAAGCCAGCCTGAAAATGGAGGCCAGGTCAGTTTGACTCTGGACCATAACTGTTAATATCATCTGATACATCATAGTCATAGTACCCTCTCTTCCTGGTTAATTATTAACAACAACATGTACAGTTACACAACTTGTACTGCTCAGTATCATAGCTCACACCACACCACATTACACTACACAACACAACACACACAACACACCACACTAAAACACGACACACCACACCAAACACCACACCACACCACACCACACTACACCACACCAAACACCACACCACACCACACCACACCACACCACACCACACCACACCACAACACAACGCAACACAACAAACCACACAAAACACTTTCTCTGTCTTTTTCTCTCTCTCCCTCTACCTCCCCCCCTCTCTCCCTCCCTCCCTCTCTCCCTCCCTACCACCCTCTCTCCCTCCTTCACTCTCTCTCTCTTTTTCTCTCCCTCTCTCTCTCCCTCCCTACCTCTTCTCCCCATCCAATCTCTCTCTCTCTCTTTCCCTCTTTCTGTCTTTTTCTCTCTCTCCCTCCCTACCCCCCTTTCTCCCTCTACCTCTCACCCTCTCTCCCTCTCTCCCTACCTCCCTTCCTCTCTCCCTCCCTCCCTCTCTCCCTCCCTACCTCCCTCTCTCCCTCCTTCACTCACTCTCTCTCTCCCTCTCTCCCTACCTCTCTCCCTCCCTCCTTCTCTCCTTCCCTCTCTCCCTCTCTACCTCCCTCTCTCCCTCCTTCACTCTCTCTCTCTCTCTTTTTCTCTCCCTCTCTCTCTGTCACAATCTCTCTCTCTCTCTTTCTTTCACTCCCCTCCCTTTCCTCCCTCCCTCCCTCCTCTTGCTCTCCCTCTGTGCCTCTCTCTTCCTCTGTGCCTCTCTCTCTTCCTCTGTACCTCTCTCTCCCTCCCTCCTCTCTCCATCCCATCTCTCTTGCTCCCTCCCTACCTCTCTCTACTACTCTCCCTCCCTCCCTCCCCCCCTCTCTCTCCCTCCTTCTCTCCCTCCATCCTCTCCCTCCCCTTCCTATCTCCCTCCCTCTCTCCCTCCTCTCTCTCCCTCTCTGCCTCCCTCCCTTCTCTCGCTCCCTCTCTCCCTCCCTCTATCCCTCCCTCTCTCACTCCCTCCCTCCCTCCTCTCTCTCATTCTCTCCCTCCTTCCCTCCCTCCCTCACTCCCTCTATCCCTCCGTCTGGCACCAACAACTATGCCACGTTCAAAGTCACTTAAACCACCTTCAGCAGGTTGTCTTGACCATGTCTACATGCCTAAATGCATTGAGTTGCTGCCATGTGATTGGCTGATTAGATATTTGCGTTAAAGAGCAGTTGAACAGGTGTACCTAATAAAGTGGCCGGTGAGTGTATATATATATATAATATGGAGGCCAGGTCAGTTTGAATCTGGACCATAACTGTTAATATCATCTGATACATCATAGTCATAGTACCCTCTCTTCCTGGTTAATTATTAACAACAACATGTACAGTTACACAACTTGTACTGCTCAGTATCATAGCTCACACCACACCACATTACACTACACAACACAACACACACAACACACCACACTAAAACACTACACACCACACCAAACACCACACCACACCACACCAAACACCACACCACACCACACCACACCACACCACACCACACCACACCACACCACACCACACCACACCACAACGCAACACAACAAACCACACAAAACACTTTCTCTGTCTTTTTCTCTCTCTCCCTCTACCTCCCCCCCCTCTCCCTCTACCTCTCTCCCTCCCTCCCTCTCTCCCTCCCTACCACCCTCTCTCCCTCCTTCACTCTCTCTCTCTCTCTTTTTCTCTCCCTCTCTCTCTCCCTCCCTACCTCTTCTCCCCATCCAATCTCTCTCTCTCTCTTTCCCTCTTTCTGTCTTTTTCTCTCTCTCCCTCCCTACCCCCCTCTCTCCCTCTACCTCCCTTCCTCTCTCCCTCCCTCTTTCTCCCTCCCTCCCTCTCTACCTCCCTCCCTCTCTCCCTCCCTACCTCCCTCTCTCCCTCCTTCACTCACTCTCTCTCTCCCTCTCTCCCTACCTCTCTCCCTCCCTCCTTCTCTCCTTCCCTCTCTCCCTCTCTACCTCCCTCTCTCCCTCCTTCACTCTCTCTCTCTCTCTTTCTTTCACTCCCCTCCCTTTCCTCCCTCCCTCCCTCCTCTTGCTCTCCCTCTGTGCCTCTCTCTTCCTCTGTGCTTCTCTCTCTTCCTCTGTACCTCTCTCTCCCTCCCTCCTCTCTCCATCCCATCTCTCTTGCTCCCTCCCTACCTCTCTCTACTACTCTCCCTCCCTCTCTCCCTCCATCCTCTCCCTCCCCCCACCTCTTCCTCCCTCTCTCCCTCCCCTTCCTATCTCCCTCCCTCTCTCCCTCCCCTTCCTATCTCCCTCCCTCTCTCCCTCCTCTCCCTCCCTCTCTGCCTCCCTCTCTTCTCTCTCTCCCTCTATCTCTCCCTCTCTCCCTCCCTCTATCCCTCCTCTATCTCATTCTCTCCCTCCCTCACTCCCTCTATCCCTCCGTCTGGCACCAACAACTATGCCACGTTCAAAGTCACTTAAATCACCTTTCTTCCCCATTCTGATGCTCGGTTTGAACTTCAGCAAGTTGTCTTGTTGTCTTGCCTAAATGCATTGAGTTGCTGCCATGTGATTGGCTGATTAGATATTTGCCTTAAAGAGCAGTTGAACACGTGTACCTAATAAAGTGGCCGGTGAGTGGATATATATATAATACGTATAATATAATATAATATAAAAAAAAAAAAGATTATTTTTGTGATCTATCCCTTTAATGCAGTAAGAATGTCCAGTAGGCATCAATCAAAGCTATTCTCCATTTTAAACTGGCAGATGAAGCCAGCTCAGCCTGAAAATGGAGGCCAGGTCAGTTTGACTCTGGACCGTAACTGTTAATATCATCTGATACTTCATAGTCATAGTACCCTCCCTTCCTGGTTAATAATCAACAACAACATGTACACTTACACAACTTTTACTGCTCAGTATCATAGCTCACACTACACTACACCACACCACACAGCACTACACTACACTACACAACACTCCACTACACACCACACAACACAACACAACACACTAAAACACTACACAACACTACACTGCACAACACACACAACACAACACTACAAACCACACTACAGAACACACAACAACACAACACACCACACCAATCACAACACTACACAACACTACACTACACTACACACCACACCACACCACACCACACAACACAACACAACACAACACAATACAACACCACAAGTACACTTTTCAAGCAGAGCACAATCTTCCTGGTTAATGATCAACAAGAACCATATACAGTTATATGATTTTTACTGCTCAGTATCATAACTCACACAACACAACACTCACAGTGAACATTTCCATCACAGTTCAATCTTGTTAAATATGATGAATCATCAACAAGAGAGTTTCTCACGTTTCTCTTCTTCTGGCTTGGTTGTGGACACACGTTGGAGCTCATCCCTTAGCTGTTACACAGGAGAGTGTCCCTGCTCCGTGATTCCCAGTCACCCCTTAGAGACTTGGTACTCGACTCCTTAGTCTCCAACAGCAGCCATCGTCTCCAGAGTAAAGAGAAAACAGAGCTTTGCTGCCTAACTGATCATTCTGGTCCTTTTAGATTGGTCGTCTGCAGTTCTCCACTCTGTCTGTCAGTCAGGACTAAAGACAGTCTGATGGCTGCTGTCTGACTGAGAGGTTAGTCTGAGACTGAACTTCTCTACTGATGACAGACACGGAGGACAGATCAGGTGATTTACCTGTCAATGTGTGACCATGGGAGGGGTGGGGCAAGAAATTTCTAATCCAATGAAATGATCGTGTGTGTGAATAATTCTGAGAAGGTGTCAGGTTGCATTAGGCAGGGAAACTGGCAGTCACTCAATTATGTTATGTGATCAAGATGTAGCCTCACCCACCCACAGTTCTACTTCCTTATCACCCATCATGTAGCTTGGAGCACCAAGAGATCAGGTCATAAAGTGGAAAAAAGGAAAACTATGGTGATTAACTAAAGAAGCTTGAAAATACAATTTGATCAGTTTGATTTGTAGTTCTAGTTTTATAGTTTTATCTGCAGTCCTGGTTTTATAGTTTATCTGTAGTCCTACTTGTATCTGTAGTCCTAGTATTATAGTTTTATCTGTAGTCCTAGTTTTATCTGTAGTCCTAGTTTTATCTGTAGTCCTAGTATTATAGTTTGATCTGTAGTCCTAGTTTGAGCTGTAGTCCTAGTTGTATCGTTTGAACTGTAGTCCTAGTTTGATCTGTAGTCCTAGTTGTATAGTTTGATCTGTAGTCCTAGTTTGATCTGTAGTCCTGGTTGTATAGTTTGATCTGTAGTCCTAGTTTTATCTGTAGTCCTAGTTGTATAGTTTGATCTGTAGTCCTAGTATTCTGGGTATGTCTGTCTCTGGCAGGGGCTGGGGAGTTTTTCAGGGTCAAGAGAAAATTATGAAATTTGCTGAGTTGGTCGTGACATCCTAATCCACACAGTGTGGAATTGATTCCGATGCAAATCAGAGATTTTATAAAACAAAAGATATTTATTCCAAAATTACTTGAACTCAATTCAACTTATTGAGTGAATTGTTGATGACATTTTTGCCTTTTAGCTCATTTTAAGAGTGTCATAGCAAAGGGTCTGAATACTTCTGTACATGAAGGATTTCTGTTTTTAAATTGTAATAAATTTACTGAAATTTCAAAAACGTGTTTTTGCTTTGTCATTCTGGGGTACTGTGTGTGGATTGATGGCAAATTATTTTAATTCAATTCATTTTAAATTGAGTCAAAAACACAACATAATGTGGAGAAAGTGAAGGGGTCTGAAAACTTTCCAGAGGCGCTGTTGATCGAAAGATTGACTGTGCAGGGCCGAGCTTCTCCTTTCTACTCTGAGGAGGTCTGTACACCATATAGACTAGGGTAGATTCTCTGATTCTCTGTCAGATAGGGATATATACATATATATATATATATATATATATATATATATATATATATATATATATATATAATATTAAAAAAACAATTGATTGTTTTTTTTGTGAGCTATCCCTTTAATGCAGTAAGAATGTCCAGTAGACGTCAATCAAAGCTGTTTTCCATTGTAAACTAGCAGATGAAGCCAGCTCACCCTGAATATGAAGGCCAGGTCAGTTTGACTCTGGACCGTAACTGTTAATATCAGATGATACATCATAGTCATAGTAGCCTCTCTTCCTGGTTAATTATTAACAACAACATACAGTTACACTCCCTCTACCTCCCACCCTCTCTCCCTCTCTCCCTCTCTCCCTCCCTCTCTTCCTCCCTCTTTATCCCTCCCTCCCTCTCTCCCTCCCTACCTCCCTTTCTCCCTCCTTCACTCGCTCTCTCTCTCTCTTTCTCTCCCTCTCTCTCTCTCTCTCCCTCTCTCCCTCCCTCCCTCTCTCCCTCCCTACCTCTTCTCCCCATCCAATCTTTCTCTCTCTTTCTCTTTCCCTATTTCTGTCTTTTTCTCTCTTTCCCTCCCTACCCCCTTCTCTCCCTCTACCTCCCACCCTCTCTCCCTCTCTCCCTACCTCCCTTCCTCTCTCCCTCCCTCTTTCTCCCTACTTCCCTCTCTCCCTCCCTACCTCCCTCTCTCCCTCCTTCACACGCTCTCTCTCTCTCTTTCTCTCCCTCCATCTCTCTCTCTCTCTCTCTGTCACAATCTCTCTCTCTCTTTCTTTCACTCCCCTCCCTTTCCTCCCTCCCTCCTCTTGCTCTCCCTCCATGCCTCTCTCTCCCTCCGTGCCTCTCTCTCCCTCCCTCCTCTCTCCATCCCATCTCTCTTCCTTCCTCCCTACCTTTCTCTACTTCTCTCTCTCCCTCTCTCCCTCCCTCTATCCCTCCCTCCCTCCTCTCTCTCATTCTCTCCCTCCCTCCCTCCCTCCCTCACTCCCTCTATCCCTCCGTCTGGTACCAACAACTATGCCACGTTCAAAGTCACTTAAATCACCTTTCTTCCCCATTCTGATGCTCCGTTTGAACTTCAGCAGGTTGTCTTGACCATGTCTACATGCCTAAATGCATTGAGTTGCTGCCATGAGATTGGCTGATTAGATATTTGCGTTAAAGAGCAGTTGAACAGGTGTACCTAATAAAGTGGCCGGTGTGTGTATATATATATATATATATATATATATATCATCTGATACATCATAGTCTTAGTACCCTCTCTTCCTGGTTAATAATCAACAACAACATATACTCTTACACAACTTTTACTGCTCAGTATCATAGCTCACACCACACCACACAACACTACACTACACTACACTACACAACACACACAACACAACACAACACCACACTAAAACACTACACAACACACCACAACATATGGTAAATGTAAAGACAATATAAGGGTTTGTAATGGAATGGAAGAGGTCACAAGAAAACAGATGGTCCTAGAACATTTGGAGAATGCAGTCAAGAGGAGTGAGGTCAGATTGAGGGGTTTGCTATAGGTGAAGAAAACAAAGGATCAAAGCTGGAGAAACCAGGATAGAGTAATTAAAAGTTAGGGTAATTAAGTAATAAACACAAGAACAAGAACAAAGAACAAAAGGCTTTTTGAAATCAGCCTTGGCGTCAGCAACGTCTGACCAGACTAACGGGCGCCAGCCAGGTGGGCGGCGCACACCTTGATGACGAAATATAGATCTTGAATGTTATTGGTGCATGTAGACAGGAAACAGAAATACGTTGAATAGAAGGCGTTAACCTGTGCGAAGTCTATGAAGGCAGGTGACTGAGGAGATAATGGGGTCAGCTTTGCAAACCTGAACGGCTGAATATTCTCAGTGACTAAAGTCTTTGAATGAATCAACAGCTCTAGTTAACGGTATTTTACTTCAAAGTATTATAACTTAAATTCTACGACAAACACACCACACAACACACCACACAACACACCACACAAGTACACTTTTCCAGCAGAGCACATTCTTCCTGGTTAATGATCAACAAGAACCATAAACAGTTATATGATTTTTACTGCTCAGGATCACAGTTCACACAACACAACACTCATTTTAGAGGCAGTGGTCCCCTCCTCTCTCTCCTCTCCTCAAAGAACCTCCTGCTATAAACCCAATGAACACACGCAACACGTTAAAGGAGACCAAAGACCACACACACACACACACACACACACACATGATTTTCATGCTGCAGGAAATAAACTTAAAAGAATGACCAAAGCAAAAATCAGACTAGAAATTGAATGATTATTTGGTTGATGATGTGATGTGGGACTCACTCAACAAGGTCTATGCAGGGTTCAAGAGTCACGGTTGTCTGCTGATCCAGGACAAGGTCTAGGCAGGGTTCAACAGTCACGGTTGTCTGCTGGTCCAGGACAAGGTCTAGGCAGGGTTCAACAGTCACGGTTGTCTGCTGGTCCAGGACAAGCCGACAGGACCAACTAGAAGAAGACTGAACTGTAAAGGAATGTAACAATCAATATAAAACAACAGAGGCTTGAATGTTACAAGTACAGGAAATTATCAATACAATTACACAGTTAAATGTGTCTCCCCTCATCCTCTCTGACCTGACTCGGTCAACGCCTCCCATTTGCTGTACAACGTGTATGTGGGGGGACATGTAGCGTTCGGCCTGTAGAGGGAGCTACAGGACCGTGGCCAGGGTTGTGTCGGCGAGGCTTCGTTGCACACCTGTTGCAAATGAAACCTCGTTGGCTAAGTGCTTAAGATGTGTGTGCCTTTGTCGTTTCAGTAGAAGGGCTGGGAACGAGAGCCGTTTGCCAGAGAGAGGACGACTGTAAAGCCGCGAAAACGTTGAGACGGGCTGAAAAGACTAAGTGTATATGATAATAAACGGGACAAAATCCCTCACCGAAATACTGCGTCTGCCTCTGTGTACAACGGACTCTGTTACAGTGTAGTAGAGAGCTGCGTGTGTCGAGGAGGGCCACATCTCTCTCTCCTCTTCCCCCTGTGCCAGACCGAGCTTCTCCTTTCTACTCTGAGGAAATGTGTACACCATATAGACTAGGATAGATTCTCTGATTCTCTGTCAGATAGAGATATACTATATATAATGTTACAACAAAAAACAAATTGTGATGTATCCCTTTAATGCAGTAAGAATGTCCAGTAGACGTCAATCAAAGCTATTTTCCATTTTCTCACACCACACTACACTATACACCACTACTCACACAACACTACACAACACACCACACCACACCACACCACACCACACCACACCACACCACACACACAACACACCACACTAAAACGCTACACACCACACCACACCAAACACAACACAACACAACACAACACACAACGCAACACAACAAACCACACTATACACTTTCTCTGTCTTTTTCTCTCTCTCCCTCTACCTCCCACCCTCTCTCCCTACCTCCCTTCCTCTCTCCCTCCCTCTTTCTCCCTCCCTCCCTACCTCCCTCTCTCCCTCCTTCACTGGCTCTCTCTCCCTCCCTCTCTCCCTCCCTCCCTCTCTCCCTCCCTACCTCTTCTCCCCATCTAATCTCTTTCTCTCTCTCTCTTTCCCTCTTTCTGTCTTTTTCTCTCTCTCCCTCTACGTCCCCCCCCCTCTCCCTATACCTCCCACCCTATCTCCCTCTCTCCCTACCTCCCTTCCTGTCTCCCTCCCTCTTTCTCTCTCCCTACCTCCCTTCCTCTCTCCCTCCCTCTTTCTCTCTACCTCCCTACCTCCCTCTCCCCCTCCTTCACTCGCTCTCTCTCTCTCTTTCTCTCTCTCCCTCTCTCTCTCTCTCTCTCTCTCTGTCACAATCTCTCTCTCTCTTTCTTTCACTCCCCTCCCTTTCCTCCTCTTGTTCTGGTTAATTATTAACAACAACATGTACACTTACACAACTTTTACTGCTCAGTATCATAGCTCACACCACACAACACTACACTACACAACACTACACTACACTACACTACACACCACAACACTACAAACCACACTACAGAACACACAACAACACAACAGACCACACCACACCACACCACAACACTACACAGAACACAACACAACACAATACCACAAGTACACTTTTCCAGCAGAGCACACTCTCCCTGGTTAATGATCAACAAGAACCATAAACAGTTATATGATTTTTACTGCTCAGGATCACAGTTCACACAACACAACACTCACAGTGAACATTTCCATCACAGTTAAATCTTGTTAAATATGATGAATCATCAACAAGAGAGTTTCTCACGTTTCTCTTCTTCTGGCTTGGTTGTGGACACACCTTTTAGATTGGTCGTCTGCAGTTCTCCACTCTGTCTGTCAGTCAGGACTAAAGACAGTCTGATGGCTGCTGTCTGACTGAGAGGTTAGTCTGAGACTGAACTTCTCTACTGATGACAGACACGGAGGACAGATCAGGTGAGTTACCTGTCAATGTGTGACCATGGGAGGGGTGGGGCAAGATATTTCTTATCCAATGAAATGATCGTGTGTGTGAATAATTCTGAGGAGGTGTCAGGTTGCAGAAGGCAGGGAAACTGGCAGTCACTCAATTCTCTTCTGTGATCAAGACGTAGCCTCACCCACCCACAGTTCTACTTCCTTTTTCACCCATCATGTAGCTTGGAGCACCAAGGGATCAGATCATAAAGTGCAAAAAAGGAAAACTATGGTGATTAACTAAAGAAGCTTGAAAATACAATTTGATCAGTTTGATTTGTAGTTCTAGTTTCATAGTTTTATCTGCAGTCCTGGTTTTATAGTTGTATCTGTAGTCCTACTTGTATCTGTAGTCCTAGTATTATAGTTTGATCTGTAGTCCTAGTTTGATCTGTAGTCCTAGTTGTATAGTTTGATCTGTAGTCCTAGTATTATAGTTTGATCTGTAGTCCTAGTTGTATAGTTTGATCTGTAGTCCAACTTGTATCTGTAGTCCTAGTTGTATAGTTTGATCTGTAGTCCTAGTTTGATCTGTAGTCCTAGTTTCATCTGTAGTCCTAGTTTCATCTGTAGTCCTAGTCGTATCGTTTGATCTGTAGTCCTCGTATTCTGGGTAAGTTTGTCTCTAGCAGGGACTGGGGAGTTTGTCAGGGTCAAGAGACAATTATTAAATTTGCTGAGTTGGTCGTGACATCAGAGGAAGCTTCTTCCCTGTGGTTCTTCCCCCCCCCCCCTGGACAATTGTACTACTCTTACCCTATAGCATTCCTATAAACTGTACATACTGTATCTTCACTTATACACACTGCTCTTATACTATATACTACTGCTCTTCTGTACATATCTGTCTATACTGTTAATAATGCACATACCCTTATTTTTGACTCATCTTATAATGCTACTGTTAATACACTGCACATATCTGTACATACTATACATATCTGTTTATACTGTTCATACTGCATTCCATATTTATTCTGCTTACTTACTCTACTTATAATGTTACTGTTAATACATATACTGCTTATACTGCTTATACTGCACCACTTATACTGCTCATTAGATTAGATTAGATTAGATTCAACTTTATTGTCATTGTGCAGAGTACAAGTACAGAGACAACGAAATGCAGTTAGCGTCTAACCAGAAGTGCAAAATAGCAGAAAGTGCAATGAACAGTATTTACAGGTAGTGCAATAAATGATCAGTAGTAGTGCAGTATAATATAGTAATGTAAGCAGTATAATATAGCAGTGCAGTATAGCAGTATGTGAGTAGCAGTAGCATTATAGCAGAATAAATAGTTACAGTATGAGCAGTGTAGCAGCATATGAGCTGTATGGGTAATGCAGTCTAGCAGTATATATGTATTAACAGTAACATGAGGTAGATGCAGAATAAATATAAATATGGAATGCCGTATAAACAGTATAAACAAGTATGTACAGTAGTATTAAAGAAAATATAGGATATGTGCATTATGTGCATTATGAACAGTATGAACAGGTATGTACAGAAGAGCAGTGGTATTGAGTAAGAGAAGGGGAGGGGAGTATAGTGCAATAGTGCAATTGTCCGGGTGGGGAGGGGGGGGGGGGGTGGGGGTTGCGGGGGTAGTAGGTTGTCAGGTAGGTGTAGTGTTCGAGTTCAGCAGGGTGACAGCCGCAGGGAAGAAGCTGCCTCTGAACCTACTGGTTCGGGTGCGGAGAGACCTGTAGCGCCTCCCGGAGGGGAGTGGGGTGAAAAGTCTGTGGTTGGGGTGAGAAATGTCCTTGACGATGCTGCGTGCCTTACGCAAGCATCGTTTGCCCTGGACAGCCTCGATGGAGGGGAGTGAGGAACCGGTGATGCGTTGGGCAGTCTTCACATAAAAAAACATAATAAAACGTTAGTGTAATAGAACATTTATGTAATAGAACATTAGTGTAATAGAACATTTATGTAATAGAACAGTGTAATAGAACATTAGTATAATAGAACATTAGTGTAATAGAACATTTATGTAATAGAACATTAGTGTAATAGAACATCAGTGTAATATAATCTTAGTATAATAGAACATTAGTATAATAGAACATCAGTGGAAACCAAAGGGGACGTTTTCTTTCCAGTGTTAACACTTCACTTAGCAACGTCATGACAACCCAAATGTGCAGACAGGCCTAGGAGACGAGTTAACCTTGACCCTAACCCTGACTCTAACCCTGACCCTGACTCTGACCCTAACCCTAACTCTGACCCTGAACCTGACTCTGACCCTGACCCTAACCCTAACTCTAACCCTGACCCTAACCCTAAACCCTGACCCTAACCCTAACCCTAGGGGATGAGTTAACTTTAACCCTTAACCCTGACCCTAACCCTAGGGCTAGTAGAACCATGTAGTTAGGCTCTTCAAACCCACCTCCTCGTTGCTAGGCAACCCCCCCCCTTTTCCCTCCACCGTTCGTATTTTACGACATTTTTTAGAAAAAAATGTTTTATGAAACTCCTTCAAACCACACAATCTCCCCACCCCCTCGTTGCTAGGTAACCCACCATATCCCGTCCCTTTCCGACATTTTCTTTTCCTTTACGACATTCCCTCAAACACACCAACCTCCCTTATTTGACGACATTTACTATTATTATTATTATTATTATTATTATTATTATTATTATTATTATTATTATTATATCTTTACGACATTTACTTCTTCTTTACGAGAGAAGGGGAGACAGACACCATGGAAACCACCACCACCACCGACACCGGCGGCTCCTCTGGTACTCGTAGCGGGTCCTCTGGGACCGTCTCCCCCGGTGGTACCGTCTCCTCTACCGGCTCTGAGGCTAATGATAACGGGGCTAACTAACGAAGCTAACGAATTTACCTACCGAGTGCAGTGTTGACGGGGTGCTAAAGGCTAATGCTAACTGGCTCTAACGAACTGACCGTGTGTGTGTGTGTGTGGAAACGCGCCGTGTCATCATTACTCGACATTCCTTCAAACCCACCCCCTCGTTGCTAGGCAACCCCCCCCCTTTCCCTCCACCGTTCGTATTTGTTTTGAAAAAATATTTTTACGACAGTCCTTCAAACCACACACACACTCTCCCCACCCCCTCGTTGCTAGGTAACCCACCATATCCCGTCCCTTTCCGACATTTTCTTTTCCTTTACGACATTCCCTCAAACCCACCAACTGTTCCTCGTTGCTAGACAACCCCACCCCTCCCTCATTTTACGATATCTTTTTATTATTATTATTATTATTATTATATCTTTACGACATTTACTTCTTCTTTGCGAGAGAAGGGGAGACAGACACCATGGAAACCACCGACACCGGCGGCTCCTCTGGTACCCGTAGCGGGTCCTCTGGGACCGTCTCCCCCGGTGGTACCGTCTCCTCTACCGGCTCCTCCGGCGGCTCTGGGACCGGCTCCTCCGGCGGCTCTGGGACCGTGTCCTCCGGCGGCTCTGGGACCGTCTCCGGCGGCTCCTCCGGCGGCTCTGGGACCGGCTCCTCCGGCGGCTCTGGGACCGGCTCCTCCGGCGGCTCTGGGACCGGCTCCTCCGGCGGCTCTGGGACCGTCTCCTCCGGCGGCTCTGGGACCGTCTCCTCCGGCTCCTCCTCTGGTACCGGTACCCGGACCTCGTTTCTGACCCGGGCCACGACGCTCAACCTCCACACCGGGAACCTCGTCAACCGGAGCCGGCTGAAGAAGAAGTGTCCGTCGTCCCCGAGTGAGGAGGTAAGAAGGGCGGGGGGGTGGTCGGGAGGCTAGAGGCTAATGCTAACGGGGCTAACGAAGCTAACGAATTTACCTACCGAGTGCAGTGTTGACGGGGTGCTAAAGGCTAATGCTAACGGGGCTAACGAATTTACCTACAGAGTGCAGTGTTGACGGGGTGCTAAAGGCGAATGCTAACTGGCTCTAACGAACTGACCGTGTGTGTGTGTGTGTGTGTGTATTATGAATGTGATTAAATAAATACTAAATATGTCGTTTTATTGTCATTTTCTGTCTGTCTGTCTGACCTGTTGTTGCCGTTCAGCTCCAGGATTATATCCGCGCCACGCTGTCTCTGACCTGTCTCTCTCTGTCTGTCTGTCTGACCTGTATGTCTTTTGTTGCCCTCCAGCTCCAGGATTGTATCCGCGCCATGCTGTCTCTGACCTGTCTGTCCCTCTGTCTTATCTGTCTGTCTATCTGTCTGTCTGTCTGTTTCTCTCTGACCTGTCTGTCTCTCCATCTGACCTGTCTGTCTGTTGTTGCCGTAGCTCCAGGACTGTATCCGCGCCACGCTGAGTGACTGGTCCTCCGAGACGCCGTCGGCCGGGGAGAAGGTGAGACTCATCCCTCTCTTCTCTCCCTCCCTCCTTTCCTGTCTCTCTCTCTCTCCCTCCTTCCCTCCCTCCTTTCCTCCTGTCTCTCTCTTCTTTCCCTCCTTTCCTGTCTTCCTTCCTTCCTTCCCTCCTGTCTCTCCCTCCCTCCCTCCTGTCTCTCTCCCTCTCTCCCTCCTTCCCTCCCTCCTGTCTCTCTCTCTCCCTCCTTCTCCCCTCCTTCTCCCCTCCCTCCCTCCCTCCCTCCCTCCTGTCTCTCTCTCTCCCTCCTTCTCCCCTCCTTCCCTCCCTCCCTCCCTCCTGTCTCTCTCTCTCTCTCCTTCTCTCCCTCATTCCCTTCCCTCCTTTCCTGTTTCCTGTCTTCTTTCCTTACTGTCGGCGGAGGAGAAGGTGAGACTCATCCCTCTCTTCCTTCCTTCCTTCCTTCCTTCGTCTCTCTCTGGATGCTCCACACACACACACACGCACACCCACACACACGCGCGCCCAGAGGCGTCAATGTTTAGTGAGTCAAGTGACAATGTGTGTGTGTGTGAGAGAGAGGGAGACACACACACACACACACACACACAGACACACACACACACACACACACACACACACGCGTCAATGTTTAGTGAGTCAAGTGACAACGTGTGTGTGTGTGTGTGTGTGGGTGCTCCTGAGACAGGGAGATAGAGAGGGAGACACATACACACTCACATACACACACACACACACACACACACACACAGACACACACACACTCACACAGACATACACACACACACACACACTCACACAGACATACACACACACACTCACACTGTCTGTCTGTCTGTCTCTGACCTGTCTGTCCCTCTGTCTGTCTGTCTGTCAGTCTCTGACCTGTCTGTCTGTCTGTCTGTTTGTCTCTGACCTGTCTGTCTCTCCATCTGACCTGTCTGTCTGTTGTTGCCGTAGCTCCAGGACTGTATCCGCGCAATGCTGAGTGACTGGTCCTCTGAGACGCCGTCGGCCGGGGAGAAGGTGAGACTCATCCCTCTCTTCTCTCCCTCCCTCCCTCCCTCCTTTCCTGTCTCTCTCTTCCTTCCCTCCTTTCTTGTCTTCCTTACTTCCTTCCCTCCTGTCTCTCCCTCCCTCCTGTCTCTCTCCCTCCCTCCTTCCCTCCCTCCTGTCTCTCTCCCTCCCTCCCTCCCTCCTTCTTTCCTTCTCTCCCTCCCTCCTGTCTCTCTCTCTCTCTCCTTCCCTCCCCCCTTCTCTCCCTCCCTCCCTCCTGTCTCTCTCTCCTTCTCTCCCTCCTGTCTCTCCCTCCTTCCCTCCCTCCTTCTCTCCCTCCTTTCCTGTCTTCCTTCCTTCCCTCCTGTCTCTCCCTCCCTCCCTCCCTCCTGTCTCTCTCCCTCTCTCCCTCCTTCCCTCCCTCCTGTCTCTCTCTCTCCCTCCCTCCCTCCTGTCTCTCTCTCTCCCTCCTTCTCCCCTCCTTCTCCCCTCCCTCCCTCCCTCCCTCCTGTCTCTCTCTCTCTCTCTCCTTCCCTCCCTCCTTCCCTCCCTCCTTCCCTTCCCTCCTTTCCTGTTTCCTCTCTTCTTTCCTTACTGTCGGCGGAGGAGAAGGTGAGACTCATCCCTCTCTTCCTTCCTTCCTTCCTTCCCTCCCTCCCTTCCTTCCTACCTTCCTTCCTTCCCTCCCTCCTTTACTTCGTCTCTCTCTGGATGCTCCACACACACACGCACACCCACACACACGCGCGCCCAGAGGCGTCAATGTTTAGTGAGTCAAGTGACAACGTGTGTGTGTGAGAGAGAGAGGGAGACACACACACACACACACACACAGATAGACAGACAGACACACTCACACAGACACACACACTCACTCACACAGACACACTGTGGGAGCCTGGTCGACAGGCGCAACAGCGGGTCAACCAATGAGAATAGAAACAGGCGGAAACAGGGGTTGCGGTGAAATCAACGTAGGGTTTTATTTCTAAGGTGCGGGGAAAAGGGAGAGGCGAAAGGCAACTCAAATCTTCACCGGGTTGGCGGTTGGCGCTACGGCGCTCCGCCGGGTTCTTCTTGTCGTCAGAGAGAGAGAGAGAGAGACAGGCCAAAGTTAGTCGGATATCGGGTCCCTTTCACTGACCTCTTCCTCCGGTCGGTTGGGGGGTTCCTCTCCGTCTTCCAGGCTTTCTCTCCCGTTTGGCTTATGAGACTGGCTTAGCGGGTGTCTGGTCTCGACTCGTTCCTCCAGCCAGTCTGTCTTCAGCTTGTCCTGGGGAGTTTAAAAGGCCTCAGGATCGCCGAGCTGACTCAGCGCACCTGTGAGCGGTGAGCTGAGTCATCTGATTGGTGGCGGAGTCTCCAGGACATAGAACTGGGATAGTACCTCCCATCCAGCACGACACCCCATGGCTGCCTTTGCCTCCCCCTTGTGGCCACCAGGTGTCTCTGTGGGGCACTGCTCACCGGCTGGGCCATCACAACACACAGACACACACACACACACACTCACACACACACTCACTCACACAGACACACACAGACACACACACACATGCCCAGAGGCGTCAATGTTTAGTGAGTCAAGTGACAACGTGTGTGTGTGTGTGTGTGTGTGTGTGTGTGTGTGTGTGTGTGTGTGCCCCTGAGACAGGGAGAGAGAGAGGGAGACACACACACACACTCACACATACGCACACTCACACAGACAGACACACACTCACACAGACACTCACACATACACACACATGCCCAGAGGCGTCAATGTTTAGTGAGTCAAGTGACAACGTGTGTGTGTGTGTGTGTGTGTGTGGGTGGGTGCTCCTGAGACAGGGAGAGAGAGAGGAAGACACACACACACTCACATACACACAGACACACACACACACACTCACACACTCACACAGACATACACACACTCACACAGACATACACAGACACACTCACACAGACACACACACAGGCAGGGAGACGGGGGGGAGGCAGGTTTGGGGGGGAGGGTTGAACAGGGAGGGAGGGAGGTTCTGCTGAGGTCAGCTAATCTCTCTCTCTTTCTCTCCCTCTCTCTAGTTCGACTAGTCTGGTCTGTCTCTAACCTGGACTGCTCCCCCCTCCCAGGCACGCCTGGCTGTCTTTCTGTAATCTGTCTGTCCTGAACCTGTCTGTCTCTCAGACCTGTCTGTCTCTCCAGGAGTCTGACGTCCTAGACTGTTCCACCCCCCACGCGGCCGAGGCCATCACGCCTGTCTGTCTCTCTGTCTGTCTGTCTCTAACTTGTCTCTCTCTCTCTAACCTGTCTGTCTGTTTACCTGTGTCTCTCTCTCTGACCTGTCTGTCTCTCCAGGAGTCTGACGTCCTGGACTGCTCCACCCCCCATGCGGCCGAGGCCACCATCATGCTTGTCTGTCTCTCTCTCTCTGACCTGTCTGTCTCTCTCTCTCTAACCTGTCTGTCTGTTTACCTGTCTCTCTCTCACCTGTCTTTCTCTAACCTGTCTGTCTCTAACCTGTCTGTCTCTCCAGGAGTCTGACGTCCTGGACTGCTCCACCCCCCAGGCGGCCGAGGCCACCATCACACCGGAGGAGAGGGAGGAGCTGAAGGTGTCTGGTACGCTACGACAAGCTAACGCAGGCTAACGCTACGCTAATGCAGGGTAAGACAGGTTAACGCAGGCTAAGACAGGCTCACGCACGCTAACACACACCACGATAACACATGCTAATAAATGCTAGTGCATGCTAACACCGGCTCACACGCACCACGATAACACACGCTAACCCAGGGCTAACAAACGATACCAGCCCATGATTACACACGACGCGACCACACGTTAACACAGGCTAACAAATGACACCAGCACATGCTAACACAGGCTAACCCAGGCTATCCAACGCTAACCCACGTTAACACAGGCTAACAAATGACACCAGCACATGCTAACACAGGCTAACCTAGGCTAACCCACGCTAACGTTGTCGTTGCAGTCAAGCTGTTCCTGTGCGAGTCGGACCAGTCGTCCATCAGGCAGGCTGTCGACATGGGTGAGTCCTGCCTGTTTGTCTGTCTGTCTGCCTGTTTGGCTGTCTGCTTGTCTGTCTGTTTGTTTGGCTGGCTGGCTGGCTGTCTGCCTGTCTGTCTGTCTGCCTGTTTGGCTGTCTGTCTGTTTGGCTGCCTGCCTGTCTGTCTCTCTCTTTACCTGTTTGTCTCTCCCCTCCACAGCCTGTCTCACCCTCGCCCTGTCGACCAGGAGGACAACATCCCCCCCCCCCCCACACCCAGACCCTCTCGGACCTCTAACCTGTCTTTCTCTCCCTAACCTGTCTCCCTCCCCCCCAACAGCCTGTCTCACTCTCGCCCTCTCCCAACTCGACTCGGTCATCCTGGCGCCCGCCCCCCCCCCCCCGGGGGCCGACCACGCCCCCCAGACCCTCTCGGACCTGCAGCCGGCATGGGTTTTCTTGGAAACGCTGGTGGCGTCCGGGAAGGTGGTCGCCATCGGGACGTCGGACCTGGACAAGGGCCTCCTGGAGGAGCTGCACAACTGGGCCCAGGTGGGTGTCTGTCTGTCTTTCTCTGGCCTGTCTGTTTGTCCTGGACGGTGTGTGTGTCTGTCTGTCTGTCTCTCTCTCTCTCTCGCTCTATCCCTGACCTGTCTGTCTGTCCTGGACAAGGGCCTCCTGGAGGAGTTGTACGACTGGGACCAGGTGGGTGTCTGTCTGTCTGATCTGTCTGTCTGTCCTGGACAAGGGCCTCCTGGAGGAGCGCTACGACTGGGCCCAGGTGGGTGTCTGTCTCTGTCTCTGAACTGTCTGTCTGTCTGTCCTGTGCTGGGGGTATCTGTCTCTCCCTGACCTGTCTGTCTCTCTCTCCATGTCCAAGGTGAAACCCCACCAGTAACCAGGTCAAACTGAGTGCGTACGCCAACTGTCTGTCTCTCTTTCTCTCTCTCTCTTTCTCTCTGTCCCTGTCCTGTCTCTCTCTCTCTGTCCCAACCAAGCAGTTAACAGTGTCTGTCTGTCTGTCTCTCTCTCTCTGTCCCTGACCTGTCTGTCTGTCCCTGACCTGTCTCTCTCTCTCTCTCTCTCTCTCTCCCCCGTATCCAAGGTGAAGACCACCAGTAATCAGGTCAACCTGGCGTCCTGTTGTGTGATGCCCCCCGATCTGATGGCCTGTATGTCTCTCTGTCCCTGACCTGTCTGTCTCTCCCTGACCTGTCTCTCTCTCTTCCGTATCCAAGGTGAAGCCCACCAGTAACCAGGTCAACCTGGCGTCCTGTTCTGTGATGCCCCCCGATCTGATGGCCTGTCTGTCTCTCTGTCCCTGACCTGTCTGTCTCTCTGACCTGTCTCTCTCTCTCCCGTATCCAAGGTGAAGCCCATCAGCAACCAGGTCAACCTGGCGTCCTGTTGTGTGATGCCCCCCGATCTGACGGCATATGCCAAGCAGGCGGGGGTCCAGCTACTGACCCACAACGACCCCAAAGGTGGGTGTCTGTCTGTGATCTGTCTGTCTGTGATCAATTTGTCTGGGGGTGTCTGTCTGTCTGTCTCTCTTTCTCTCTCTCTGACCTGTCTGTCCCCCCTCTAACCTAACCTCCCTCTTCATCTGAGCTGTCTGTCTCTCTCTGACCTGTCTCTCTCTCTCCCTCCCTCTCTTTCCATGTCTGTCTCTCCCTCTAACCTGTCTCTCTCTCTCTCTCCCTCTCTTTCCATGTCTGTCTCTCCCTCTAACCTGTCTGTAACCTAGGTTAAAATAGCCATAAACAGATACTTGAATAAATAACAGTAAAAATATTTCTGAATAAATATTCTGACATTAGAAATAAAAGTCCATGATTTAGTCTAATAAATAGGATTAAAAATAATTCGTTTCAATATTGATTTTTACAGGAAGTTTTGTCACTTAAACTAGTCAGCCAATCAGAATGGCTGGTTGCAACTTCCTTTTTCATTGAGAATGCTAGTCAGAGACGAAGCAAGTTGAGCGAAAGCTAGTGGAACTAACCAGTGAGCAAAATAACAGCAAAACCGAGTGAAAACGTTTATTTTCTTTGATTTGAAAGTGTTTTATGTTGTATTCTGTCTGCAAAGGTAGACTGTGGTTTATTTAGACATTATATAAGAGAGTAAAACCGTGTCTTATCCGGAGCCACGCTCCCGCTGGCGAGCCTCCTACATTCTTGAGAAGAACCATCGGATCATCATCACGTTGCATCCACAAGATTCATCTACATTCTGGAGAAGAACAAGGACTCTTTCATCGGATTTGCGGTAGGACTGTGTAAAGCCTTCGTTATTTCGTTGCAAGAGGATTCGTTTGGACTTTAATTTGCGGTAAGCGTGGACTCAATGAAAACTAAGTTCGCACGTGGCATTCGCTGGACTGTTTCGCCTGGTTGCTAGCAAGGTTGAATTCGTTGACCGTTGCATACGGTCTATGATTGAATTGCATTGTTGCCTGAAAAGATTGATTAGCATTTAACTTGATACTTGATAGTTATTCACTATACGTTCATAGCCTTGATGTTAATGTTGAATGGTGAATGTTTTAATTGATGTTTGATGGTATTATTGTTATCCTACTGGTTTCATGCTAATGCCAAACTGATTTTGATTTTGTTTCTGAACTCGCTAAACATAGTAGCTCACTGGTTTATATTGCTAAAATAGGAGATTAATACTTGATACTTGATTCTAAATAGGCCTAGTGAAAATATTGATTTAATGAAGATTTAAAAGACCTTAATGATACTTAGATAGAATAATTTTATGGAAAAGTAAGATAGCCATTGAACTTAAAATAGTTAACTATTGAAATTAGAAACCAAATAGAACTTTAAAAGAAACTTTAACCGAGACTTCACTTTAGAAATATTTTCTTGAACTGAGAGACTTTGTTTTTCTTGATATTCCTTAAAGAAGAGGTTTATTATTGACCCATTTGCATTTAGATGCAATTGTTTTCAGTATTCAATGTATGTATGTGTAATGTAAACTGTCTTATGGTACCAATTTTCTACTTCTAACTTTTTCTACAAATGTGTATAAACAAGCCGGCATTTAAAACTTACTTGATGGTCTGTGGTGTGTCTGATTATTATTTTGCTATTATTACTGTTTTAACTACTACTGCTCCCTACGAGCCTAGTCACTGGTCCTAACATAGCATACTTATCTACAACTCGAGGTAAGTGTTACATGTCTCTCTCTCTCTCTCTCTCTCTCCTTCCAGAGCTTATCTCGGCGGCGGGCTTCCAGGAGGCGCTGTCTCTCTCTCTCTGACCCGTCTGTCTATCTGTCTGTCTTTGACATGTCTGTCTCCCCTCTAACCTGTCTCTCTCTCTCTCCCTCCCTCCTCTCCCTCTGAGCTGTCTGTCTGTCTTTGACCTGTCTCTCTCCCCCTAACCTGTCTTTCTCTAACCTGTCTGTCTCTCTGTCGTCTTCCAGAGCTCATCACGTCGGCGGGCTTCCAGGAGGCGCTCCGTGAGAGCGCGGCGTTAGCAACGGCGTCCCACGGCGACCCCGACCGCGACCGCTGTGACGCGGCGTCGGCGTGGCATGGCGCCTCCGCTGGGTCCTGCGCTACGCCATCATCGTCAAGAGCTGCGGCATCATCAAGGCCAAGGGCTACCTGGTCCACGCCACCCGGGTAGCGTAGCGTAGCATAGCATAGTCTGGTGTAGTCGAGGCTAGCATAGTGTAGTGTAGCCTTAGCATAGCATCGTGTAGCCTTGGTTAGCCTGGTTAGCGTAGCGTGGACGACACCTTGGTTAAGTTGAAAGACTTAGCTACGGTTAGTAGCTAAGTCACATGTATGTAATGTGATGTCATGTATGTAATGCTTATGGAGTTGATGGTGGATTAAATCTGTTCCGTCAGTTTTCCAGCGACTGACAGAGAGCAGAAACACGCTGCATGGCGCCATCTGTTGGTCGACTGTCGACAGCACAACACATGAGGCCAATGGAGGAAAGCAGAACCATGTGAGAAGATTTCCTCTTCAGTGGTTGAACCTTTCACACATCTGGCACTCCGGATTGTTTCAGCAGCGTAAAAACAAAATGCATTTTTAAATGTTCCAATGTATTTCTATGGGACTGTTAGGGATAGGAATGTATTTCTATGGGACTGTTAGGGATAGGAATGTATTTCTATGGGACTGTTAGTGATAGGAATGTATTTCTATGGGACTGTTAGGGATAGGAATGTATTTCTATGGGACTGTTAGGGTTAGGAATGTATTTATATGGAACTGTTAGGGTTAGGAATGTATTTCTATGGGACTGTTAGGGTTAGGAATGTATTTCTATGGGACTGTTAGGGATAGGAATGTATTTCTATGGAACTGTTAGGGTTAGGAATGTATTTCTATGGGACTGTTCGGTGCCAACATGTTTGACAACATGGTAAGTTAGTGAGTTTCGTTTCTAGGCACACTAGATCGTATCCAGGGGTAATAGAACATTAGTGTAAAAGAACATTAGTTTAATAGAACAGTGTAATAGAACATTAGTGTAATAGAACATTAGTGTAAAAGAACATTAGTTTAATAGAACAGTGTAAAAGAACATTAGTTTAATAGAACATTAGTGTAATAGAACATTAGTGTAATAGAACAGTGTAATAGAACATTAGTGTAATAGAACAGTGTAACAGAACATTAGTTTAATAGAACAGTGTAATAGAACATTAGTGTAATAGAACATTAGTGTAATAGAACATTAGTATAAAAGAACATTAGTGTAATAGAACGTTAGTATAATAGAACATTAGTGTAATAGAACATTAGTATAAAAGAACAGTAGTTTAATAGAACAGTGTAATAGAACATTAGTGTAATAGAACATTAGTATAATAGAACATTAGTGTAATAGAACATTAGTATAATAGAACATTAGTGTAATAGAACATTAGTGTAATAGAACATTAGTATAATAGAACATTAGTGTAATAGAACATTAGTATAATAGAACATTAGTGTAATAGAACATTAGTATAATAGAACATTAGTGTAATAGAACATTAGTGTGAACCAAAGGGGACGTTTTCTTTCCAGTGTTAACACTTCCCTTAGCAACGTCATGACAACCCAAATGTGCAGACAGGCCTAGGAGACACTGAGAAAATCACCAGGACTCCACTGCCCTCTCTGCAGAGCATCTACCACCGCAGAGTCCACAGGAGAGCCGCCTCCATCCTCAAGGACCCCACCCACCCCCAGCACGGACTGTTCACACTTCTACCCTCAGGCCGGAGGTACAGAAGTGTTAAATGCAGGACCACCAGACTGAAGAACTCCTTCTTTCCCACTGCCATCAGGCTCCTAAACAACCCATAGGAGATTAATATAACCTTACTACCTCAAATAACTGAATTTTCCAGTTTGCATAATTGCACTGCTACATTTGCACTGTTTTATTATTATTATTGCTGCTATTTTATTTTATGCCTTAAATTTTGCTGTCTTGTACATTTGTTTAGTATATATTGTATATTCTTTAGTATTGTATATTTTACATTGGTTGGCATTCTGCGGACAGCAAAGCAAGAATTCCGTTGTACAGGGAAACATGTTTTCTACTGTGCATATGATAATAAACACTTTGAATCTTGAATCTTGAGGACTCTGGTATACTCTCATTTACAATACAATTGTGTGTGGTTTATAGATGATGTTTGTGTAGCTGAATAGGAAAAAATAATAATGAAAAGTCATAAAGTGTTTGTTCACAGTATTTGTATTTATTCAATACATTGTGGTGTTCAGAAACTGACCACTGAGATGAATATTTTAAATTGCAGAGTGCCACAAAGCATAACATGTGTGGACTTAAATGTAGAAAACAAATAACAGCTAACAGAAATAATTTTTAATAAAAATGCTTTTTTTAAAAGCATAAATAACGTTTTATGTAAACAACAAAGGAGATTGTAAAAAAAAAAAAAAAAAAAACATTTACATTCAACTGCTCAAAAAGTAAAGCATTTCTAAAGTACTTCAGTCTTTTGGGGACTTGTCTTCAGTGTCTTTATCTGTATAAGGAGACAACAGCACCTCTGTCATCATGGCTTCCAACCCCCACTGCCCCTGGGCCTGTTTATCTCCTGCAGGGAGTGGTACAAATAACAACATAGCAACAATACTGTTATCATCCTTCAAAAATCTGTATTGTTTTCAACCCAATAAATATAAATATTTCATGTAGCCCATCAGTGAAATCAAGAGCTTCCTACAGGAAATTAGTATATTTATATATATATATATATATATATATATATATATATATAATTACCATATTTGCTCAATTAAATACACTGCAAACAAACACCATATAAAGTGGATGCCAGTGACACAACATTATCATATGTATTTCTGATATGTGAAATAACACATAAGACTAGTGTACTCACCAAAATAGTTGATTGTCTATCTGCAATACTTCTCCGTACCCGCATGTCGTTCACTGGCACGCCATTGTTTAGCATTTCTCTCTGCCGTGCACACAGCTAATGTAAGCTAGCTAGCTGTACATAGCTTAAGCTAGCTTAAATTTACTCTAATTTACAGAGCATTTATTCAAAACAAATATTCTATACTATATATAATCTAGTTAGTGGGTTGGTTAGTTAATGGTTGCTAGATGTCTTAGTCCTGGTTCAGGACAGGTCAGCGGGAGGGAGGGAGGCGGGCCTGCTGAGCAGCTCTCCAAACAACATGGAGATAAGCATTGCCACCAATCAGAGAGTCGTTTAAGATGCAAACAGCGGGTTTGAATCCTCAGCGGTCTTCTAGAGTCAGGTGGTTTCCTCGGTTGAACCGTTACCAGACCAGGAACACTTGTACCGTTACCGGACCAGGAACACTTGTACCGTTACCAGACCAGGAACACTTGTACCGTTACCGGACCAGGAACACTAAAACCGTTACCGGACCAGGAACACTTGGACCGTTACCAGACAGGAACACTTGGACCACAACACGTTCGCCTGTTCTTCTCTGTGGCTGTCGCGGTGTTTGGGCAGCGTGAGAGCGTGAGGCTGAAGGAGTTGGCGACCCTGACATGAATTATTCTGGAGACGTAAATTAAACCAAACAATAAACGGAGATAGACAAAGTGGACTGGGTAAAAAGGAAAATTAGCATAAAGATCATGAGGATAAGTCAGTGTAAAACAACCGATACCATATGAAAATGACAACACTAATTGGAAACATGAGACGATTTGAAGAAAACACAGAGCAGCGGAGCGCAGACGCTGAAAGGTTTGAGTATTTTATACTTGCTGACAAGACTGATAGAGATGTTGTAGTGCCAACCTTCTTGAGTGTTATGGGAGGAAAAACATTCAACCTACTGCAACCTGAGAAGCCAGGGGACAAGTCACTTCACGAGAGAGTCCAAATACTGGGAAATCACTACTCTCCTAAGCCACTGATCATCGCAGAGCGGTTCAGATTCCATAAAAGGAACCAGGAAGAGGGAGAATCTGTTTCACAGTTCGTTGCTGCACTGAAACGGTAATCTGAACATTGTGAATTGGACGTGTGCTCAATGACACCATACGTGGCAGATTGGTGTGTGGCCTACGTTGTGAGTCCATCCAGAAATGACTACTTTCTAAGGCTGATTTGACACTGGAAAATACCATATGAATAAGCACATCAATGGAGATGGCTGCTTGTGAAGCACAGCAACTAAGTGCATCAACACAAGTACATCAGTTGTCTTATGAGTCCAAGAACAAGGCAGCAGATGGCAAGCCATGCTACCGTTGTGGTAAAACAGGGTACCAGGAGTCAGAGTGCTGCTGTAGAGACTTAGACTGCAGAAACTGTGGTAAGAAAGGCCATATTGAACGCGCCTGTAAAACAAAAACCACCCAAACACACAAAGGGCACATTGAAAAGAAGACAAGTGGCTTGGTGTGTGGCCTACATACAAAGACTGGAGGATTATGGTCTGAGAGTAAGGAAGACTAAATGTGAGTTTTTCAGATCTTCTGTTGAGTACCTAGGCCATGTAATTGACAGTAACAGACTCCACAAGGCCCCGTCAAAGGTGAAGGCTAATGTGGATGCACCGTCCCCGAAGAATGTGTGTCAACTGAGATCATTCCTTGGCCTGCTGACATACTATGCAAAGTTCGTGCCCAACCTAGCTAATAAACTGAAGCCACTGCATGAGCTCTTAAACAAAAGCAAGATATGGAAGTGGAGACAAATGTGAGGCAGCTTTCAGAGAAGTCAAGTTGGCCCTCTCTGAATCAGAGGCCCTCACTCATTTCGACTCCAAACTACCACTTCAGTTGGCATGTGACGTCTCGCCGTATGGTGTGGGTGCAGTAGTGTCACACATCTTACCATCTGGGGAAGAGAGGCCAATTGCCTTCGCATCAAGGACCTCCATTACACCCATGGGACTGGCCTGAAGAACCGTGGCACAGAGTCCATATAGACTCTGCTGGACCACTGGAGAACTACATGTTTTTAGTGGTGGTCGACGCTCATAGCAAATGGCCTGAGGTTGCCGTCATGAAAAGCACCTCTTCAGAGAGAGCCATTGAAGAGCTAAGGTCTATCTTCGGACGTTTTGGTTTACCACAGCAGCTTGTTAGTGATAACGGCCCACAACTCGTGTCTGAAGAGTTCAAGACATTCAACGGAATCCAACACATTAAGTCTGTGCCATATCACCCAGCCACCAATGGGCTCGCTGAAAGATTCGTGCAGACCATGAAGCTCTCAAGTTTTTTTTTACATTTACACTCATGGCATTTAGCAGATGCCTTTATCCAAAGCCACATACAACAATACATTTGTTTAAGTAAGTAATCAATGCTCACACCAGGGGCCATTGGCAGTCGTAATGCCAGTATTATTATTATTATTTTATTTTTTTGGACACAGTTCCAGACACCCCTACCCCTGCTGAGGTGCCTACGCCAGGCATCACTTCGCCCAGACCAGGACCTATACAGACCCCACCCAAAGACACAGTGACTGGCTTACCCACAGACACCCAAAGACACAGTGACTGGCTTACCCACAGACACCCAAAGACACAGTGACTGGCTTACTCACAGACACCCAAAGACACAGTGACTGGCTTACCCACAGACACCCAAAGACACAGTGACTGGCTTACCCACAGACACCCAAAGACACAGTGACTGACAAAGCTTACCCACAGGTCGTACTTACCCCAGAAGAGACAGACGACCTCCGGATAGACTGACACTGTAGTCTAGAGACTAACCCACAGCGTTGGGGCATAATAATCCCCAGGGTTCAGTCCAGGAAACCAAGTAGTCTACCCTCTTTCCCTAGTTCAGGCAATAGTTCTATATTGTCAAAACATGTTTTGGTAATTAACATGTTAATTTGTTAAAAGTACTTATAAATACCACAATAGAGACTGTGACATATTAACAGAGTTTATTTGAAACAGAGACTTTAAAGAAAGTATATACAGAGTGAAATGTTTTACTTTTGTTAAGGGAACATCAAAAGTAAAGGGTATGTTATGTTTTGGCCATCTAAGTTTGTCCCTCCGAAGACACCGTCACATATCCTTTCTATACCTGGTGTGTTCTGGTTCTGCTGATTCCAGTGTTCTGACATGAACACAATTACCCAGAAGAACCACTCCTCCGTCTCATGCCTTTTTATGAACAGTTGTACTCCAGTAAAAGTAGGAGTATACAACAGAGTCTTCATTGCTTCATTGCACACATGCTGCGTGCTCGCTCTCTTGCATTTAGATCAGGCAAGGAGTACAAAGCTGCGAAGTATGGACTGAAAAAAGCCATTACAGCGGCCAAGAGGCAGTACAGAGAGAAGCTGGACGGCTTCTACTCCACTGCTGACTCCGGGCGGATGTGGCAAGGCCTGCAGCACATCACAGACTACAGGACCACCACCAACACCATCAGCTCCACAGACAGCCTGCCGGACGACCTAAACATCTTCTACACCCGCTTTGAGACCTCCAGCCACAGCACAGAGAGGAGGCACACAGACACCGGGACCACCCGACCCCCCTCCCCTCCACTAACCACCTCATCAGGCCAGGTAAACAAAGCCCTGAGGAAGATCAACCCCGCAAGGCAGCAGGACCAGACAACATCCCTGGGCGGGCTCTCAGAGCAAGTGCCAACGAGCTGGCTGATGTTCTCACCTCCATCTTCAACCTTTCTCTCAGTCACAGCACTGTTCCCTCCTGCTTCAAGACCACAACCATCGTCCCCCTTCCCAAGAAGAGCCAACCTGCCTGCCTGAATGATGACAGGCCAGTGGAACTCACTCCAATCATTATGAAGTGTTTTGAGAGAGTGGTACTGGCACACATTAAGAGCAGCATGCCAGACACCCTAGACCCCCTGCAGTATGCCTACCGGCCCAACAGGTCCACCTCAGACGCTATCGCTGCTGTCCTCCACTATTCCCTCTCCCACCTGGAAAACAAAGACTCCTACATCAGGACGCTCTTTGTAGACTACAGCTCCGCTTTTAATACAGTCATCCCCCACAGACTCATCCACAAAATGTCCACACTTGGCCTGCACCCCACCCTCTGTGACTGGCCTCCTAGACCTTTTGACTGGCAGGCCCCAGTCTGTCAGGATTGGCAATAGGACTTCAGCCAGCATTATTACAAATGTTGGCACCCCACAGGGATGCGTCCTCAGCCCCATCCTCTACACCCTGTTCACCCACGACTGTATCGCCTCCCACAAGGACAACATCATCCTAATGTTTGCAGACGACACCGCAGTGATAGGATGCATCACTGGCGGGGACGAAGCGGCCAGTCTGGTAACATGGTGCGAGGACAACAACCTCACCCTCAATACGGACAAGACGAAGGAGATGATAGTGGACATGAGGAAGAAGAGGGGACCTCATCGGCCACTGTACATCCGGGAACTTGAAGTAGAGAGGGTGAGCAGTTTCAAATACCTGGGCGTCCACATCAGCGAGGACCTCACCTGGACACTTAACACCACTCAGCTGGTTAAGAAGGCCCAACAGCGGCTGTACTTTCTGAGGAGGCTGAGGAAGTTTGGCATGTCGCCCAAGATCCTCAGCAACTTCTACAGCTGCATTGTTGAGAGCATCCTAACTAGCTGCATCACTGTGTGGTACGGCAGCACTACTGCTATGGACCGCAGACGCCTGCAGAGAGTGGTGAAGACCGCTGAGAAAATCACCAGGACTCCACTGCCCTCTCTGCAGAGCATCTACCACCGCAGAGTCCACAGGAGAGCTGCCTCCATCCTCAAGGACCCCACCCACCCCCAGCACGGACTGTTCACACTTCTACCCTCAGGCCGGAGGTACAGAAGTGTTAAATGCAGGACCAACAGACTGAAGAACTCCTTCTTTCCCACTGCCACCAGGCTCCTAAACAACCCATAGGAGATTAATATAACCTTACTACCTCATAACTAGTTTGCATAATTGCACTGCTATGTTTGCACTGTTTTATTATTATTATTGCTGCTATTTTATTTTATGCCTTAAATTTTGCTGTCTTGTACATTTGTTTAGTATATATTGTATATTCTTTTTTATTGTATATTTTACATTGGTTGGCATTCTGCGGACAGCAAAGCAAGAATTTCGTTGTACAGGGAAACATGTTTTCTACTGTGCATATGATAATAAACACTTTGAATTTGAATTTGAATTGTCTGAAGCAAACAATGGAATAGTATTCTCTTCCTGATGATGTCTTTTTACCGGGTGACCTCATTCTTTTGACATCTCAAACTTAATTTAAAATGTTCTTTGACACCAAATATTCTTACTTAGTTCATATTCTTTCAATGCCAAACATTCCTTCATATTTTAGTTTGTATTCTCAGACTTTCAATGTGCAAATTCAAGTTTGGATTCAATTTGCCTGCCCCCATGATTGATAGATAAGTACTTACATTAAACCAGCTACTGTTATTATAATAATGTCTTGTCAACCCTCATACCATCATCATAACCTTCACATCATAACAGCAACCTTCATTCAATACCAGTTAGCATCCAATCAAAGTCTCCTTCTGCATTTGACTTCCTACTCTTTGAAAGTCAATCCATTTCTTCATCTTCCAATCGATACTCTCAAACTTTCACTGCAAACATGAAGGCCACTGTTGCGTTGCATGTTCATATACATATTTCCCACCCTGATTGATAGATGCAATGAACACAGACACAGGAAAGCATCCCTTCAGAAATCCCAGACACTGATATAAGATTCAGTTAAAGGTAGACTCAGCGATATGACGTCACCGCGAGACGTTGGTTGACTTCAGCGATGTTTCAGATTCAACCGAGCAACGGACGTTTCACTCATGATGGATTCCATCGGTGCACGAGCACGGCAGTGGCAGAGGGCCATGTGACAAATGGGCCGGCGAGGGAATTGTCTGGTAAACACAGTCTGGTCAACACGGTCTGGTCAACACAGTCTGGTAAACACAGACTGGTAAACATGGTGTCAGAGCGTGTTCGTTTATTGAAGGAGAAGACAAACAACTTCTTACTTTTAGCTATTTTATTTATATGTCAAAATGTTTTGTTTTTTGTATTTATTCAATACATGGTGGTGTTCAAAAACAGACCGCTGAGATGAATATTTTCAAGTGCAGAGTGCACGACGCGCGTGGACTTGAATGTACAAAACAAATAACAGGTGACATAAATAATCCCAAAAAAAATATGCTTTTTTTAAAAGCATAAATAACATTTTATGTCAACAACAAAGGAGATTGTAAAAAAAACAAAAAACATAGTCAAGTTCATTTTCCTTCATTTTAATATCATGATGATGATGATGATGATGATACCTGTGTTCATATCAATAACGTATTTGTTAACCAAACAACCGTGTGACCTCATGATGACTCTACACATCAGAGAGGCGTGTCTTGTTCTATGTGATGTATTTCTATCTGAACGCAGCCCCGTGCGGGACCACGGACAACTCCTGTGTGTGTGTGTGTGTGAGAGGGGGGGAAAGGGGTCAGGGGTCAAAGGTCATTCTCATGGTAATGGCAATCCAGGATTCTGATTTGGGGGGCATCTATGACTATGCCCCACCTAAGGAACAATGTAAGGGAAACACTGATGTATTGTATAGACTTGAATTAACCCATGCTAATACTGACATACATCCCCAATAACCACAGCCAACAATAAAGACTCGTCCCATAGCAAATGCTTATTAGAAGTTTGTTTCAGACTGCCTACTTTGTATGTTCTGTAGAGAATAAAGGTATGAGTTTGTAATGATGGATAAAGGCCATGTTGAATGTGAGAGAATATAGTATACACTTTGTGACAAAAAGTGATGACGTCACATAAATTTAATCATCGAAAATAATACTTGAAAATGATGTCCCCGCCCCTTTTGGGGGCGGATGTGGTAGGCTGTTGATGCTGATCCAATGAGACGTGGGGGCGAGGCTAAAGGTGTTCTGGTGTTTGTCGGAATTTGACATTTTTATGAGGATGTGGTCACCCCCGTAGGATGTAGAACCGTGAGAATGGAATGTATGGGTTAGGGGGGAGGGGAGGGGGCCCCAGGGGGCCCTGAGCTGTCTGAAGAACCATCGGGGGTTCAGCTAAAGTTTGTCACTGATAAGGGGTGTTGGGAGGGGTGGTGATGACTTTATGGTGCATACAGGCATCTATGTCAAAATTGCATATGAGGCTTAAAATAAAACTTCAATACTGGGGGTTAAAATGTGCAATTAAAAAATGGTTAGGCTGCTACTCTAGTGCTAGTATTGTGTTCAATAATGAAGGGTTAGGGTTAATAAAAGGGGGCTTAAAAAAAAAAAAAGGTTCATTTTTTAAAATTTTTTAGTTTCAAACGAGGGTCTGCCCCAGTGTCACGGACGTGACGTTGATAAGATCACGTGTTTCCCGGGCAAAAGGTGTATATATATATATATATATATATATATATATATATGATCCTGTGTGAGATCTGTAGTAGTAGTTGTGGCTATATGACAGTGTCTAAAATGGCTTCTACAAGGATGGAGGGGGAATTGGAAGGGTGTTTATTGCCCTATGAGACGTGGGTGAGAGTCTAAGGTGTTCTGGGGTTTGTCGGAACTTGACATTTTTATGAGGATATGGTCACCCTCGTGCGCTATAGAACCGTGAGAATGGATTGGATGGATTAGGGGGGAGGGGGGGCCCCAGGGGTCCCTGAACTGTCTGAAGAACCATCGGGGGTTCAGCTAAAGTTTGTCACTGATAAGGGCTGTTGGGATGGGATGGTGATGACTTTATGCTGCATACAGGCAGCTATGTCAAAATTGCATATGAGGCTTAAAATAAAACTTCAATACTGGGGGTTAAAATGTGCAATTAAAAAATGGCTAGGCTGCTACTCTAGTGCTAGTATTGTGTTCAATAATGAAGGGTTAGGGTTGGTAAAAGGGGGGCTTAAAAAAAAAAAAAAAAAAAAAAGGTTCAATTTTTACAAATGTTTACTTTCAAACGTGGGTCTGACCAGTGCCACGGACGTGACGTTGATAAGATCACGTGTTTCCCGGGCAAAAAAGGTGTATATATATGACCCATGTGTGAGATCTGTAGTAGTAGTAGTTGTGGCTGTATGACATTGTCTAAAATGGCGTCTACATGGATGGTGGGGGAAATGGAAGGGTGTTTATTGATCCATGAGATGTGGGTGTGAGGCTAAGGTGTTCTGTTGTTTGTCAAATTTGTTGTAGCATCTTGACATTTTTATGAGGAAGGGGTCACCCCCGTAGGATGTAGAACCGTGAGAATGGATTGGTTGGATTATGGGGAATCACAGGGCCCTGAACTGTCTGAAGACCGACCGAGGTCCTGCTAAAGTTTGCCTCTGATAAGAGCATGTGTTTCCCGGACAAAAAGATGTATATATATGGGACCCTGAGAGCTGGTCACAAAGGCCCGAAGACTTGGGACAGCTGAATCTGACCAATCTCTCTCTCTCAGCCATGGAAGATGTACGTAAGTTTTTCCTATGGGGTTTCCCATCCAGAGGGTGTAAGGGAGGGTTTCTGTAAGAGAGGTAATCTTTAATCTTTCCAGATCAAACAATTGACTCTTCAAGTCTTCAATCGTCACCTCATCGTGAACGTCAAATAGCACGTGTTTCTCCATATCGTCCCTGGAGGGATGCTGCAGGTATGTTAAATAAATCAATAAATCAACAAATTATTAAATACATAATTAAATAAAAACTATCTGTAACCTGCTTCTCTTCTTTTTACAATGGAACCAGAGGGTTACAACGTTGAAGATTCTGGACCACGTGACACATTCAGGCTGTTCCAATCGGCTGAGAGCGACAGTGAGGCGTATTTGCCGACGTCACCACGAGCTTCTCTCCACAGCGAGGATGCGCAGCTGCCTGGACTGAACCATCTTGAGGAGAATCGCCAAGGTTTTTATGATGATGATGATGATGTTCAAATGTCTCCCGTCCCCAGTCAAGATGCGCATGACGATGGTGGTCGCCCTGATGCGGTTCTCTCAGCTTATTATGAAGGTCTTGATGAAGGTCTGGCTCTAGCAGAAGTGTCTGATGAAGATGAGGATTCAGAGACCGATTCTGTGAATAGTCTAGATTTTGAGCAGAGTTTGATCAGCATTGAAATGAGATTGCATACGGCCCGGTTGTTACGTGTGAGATCCAGAAATATAGCACACCCTGTTGATCGCCGTAGTAGGCTTAGACAGATACGAAGGCGTACAGGCGTATTGAAACGTATCGCAAGACGTCTGTTTACTGCTTAAAAAGTCACAGTTTCATTCAAATTAATAATATACAAAAAAAATAAAAAATGGCTGAATCAGACAGGGTTAATCATCATGATATTCCTCATGACCTCAGGCAAATGGTCAATGATCTTAATACGTCTAGTGTTGTTAGAGAGTTTGATCCTGTAGAACGTCCAATACATCAGATGCTTCCCGATGTCCCTGTAAACAGGCCTCAGGAGCACTACTTCCTCCCGACCGAGGAGGCGTTAGATGATATACTCGCCGCTTATAGATATCCTTTATCTGACACGCTTCCGTCGCCTATCTGTATGAGGGAAGGGGCTGATTCGACAGAGGATGTTATGGAGCCCAGTCGTGATTTGGACATGGATTGGAGTCCTATACCCCTTTCCCAGATAACTGACTATGAGACCCCCTGGACTCCAATACCCCTTTCCCAGATAACTGACTATGAGACCCCCTGGAGTCCCGCTGATAATGTATGTTGTCAAGCCCTCAACGATGTTGAAACTCAACACGGGAGCGGTGGAGGTGTTGGAGATGGTGAAATTAATGATAATGTAATGGGTAATAACAACCAGCAATTACCAGAGGAGGGTGAAGCCGGTGTGTCTGTACCGTCCTATAATGGAGGTAACGGGGAGGATTTTGCGGAGCGTATGGAAATTGACCGAGTCTCTTTTGACACGCCTGATGGCATGCAGGTAATAAACAGAGATAGCTTCAATAATGTTGAGGTGAGATCATTTTTAAATTTCCCTATGCCAGATAGGGCACATACCAACCCTAATTTTGGAGAGTTTTACCACGCTGTAGTAAATGGTTTTCAGAACCGAATGTCTGCGATAATCGAAAGAGTTGGTGTAAACCCTCGCGATATTATTCAGCTCAATTTACGAGCTGATAGTTTACAAGATGATGTCTCAATGACTGTGCGTTACGGTGAAGGTAGGCTAACAGATTTCAACCAAATTCTTGACCGCCTTGTTCAGTCTAACATGGCTATTTTCAGTGGTTCAGGAATGCATCTTTCCGTGAACATTGTCAGGCCTCCGGGCGGTTCAGGTAGGCGGAAAATTAATACATTATTTATCACGGAGATCCTAAAAAAAAAAAGCAAACATTTATTTGTAATTCCAAATCTGAACCATGCATGCTTCGGAATAAACCTAGCTCTACTTGCAAATCCCGGTTTAACCGATGAAGAGGCAGGGAGGGAGGGTTACAATATTCATGTCGAAGCCGGGCTCGGGGCTAATGATAGGACCACATTTGAAGATGTGATCAAATTTGAACAGCTGTTAAACTGTAAAATCGTTATTTTTTACAGAGCCTCAGATAGAGTTAATCTGATTACGTTCCATACTGAAACAGAGTCAGAGACAATCCGTTACATGCTTTTGCATGACAATCATTTTTACGGGATAAAAAATGTTAAAGGATTCCTTGGCTGTGCATTTTTCTGTATTCATTGTTACACGGGGTATAGTCGAGAAGGAGGACACTATTGCGAAAAAGCTTGCAACGTCTGTCTTTCAGACTGTAAACAACAAGCTGCATTTCAAAAAGTCCATTGTAATGATTGCAATCGTAACTGTTCAAATAGTGTGTGTTATAGGCTGCATAAGGTGTGCAGATGGCATCCAAAAGCTAAAAAGATGGCTAGCAATTGTCAAATAAATAAGAAATGTCTTAAATGTGGATTTACATACCGTATAAACCTCATAGACTCTAAACCCCATGTCTGTTCAATTAAAGTTTGTCACATCTGTAAACAATTCCTTCAGCCCGTTAAACCCCCATCTTTGTCAGCTGTTCAGACTTCTGAAGAAGTGTCAGAGTGCGTGGATATTCATCAATGTTACATGCAATCTAAACCTCGTGTACCAGAGGAGAGGATTAATCAGAAGCTGGTATTTTATGATTTTGAATCAAGCCAGACAACTGGAACACATATCCCTGTCTATGTGGCTACACAATCCCTGCATGGGGTTCGATGGTGTGCCCAGGGTCCTGATTGTGCTCTAGAGTTTTTATTGCATTACCGGCAAAACCAATTCAAAGGCACGGTGTTCTTAGCCCATTATAGCAAAGGTTATGACAGTTATCTAATTTTAGAGGCATATGTAAAACAGGGGATAACACCGTTCGTCATAGCCCAAGGGAGTAAAATCATACTCATTATTGATAAACAATTCCGGCTCAAATTCATTGACACATATTCCTTCATCCCCATCCCCTTAAGACAGTTTCCAAAAGCGCTAGGATGTAAAACTGAATCGAAAAAGGGATATTTCCCTCATAAAATGACAGATTATTCAAAAATGTTAAATAAGTACAAGGGGGCATATCCTGAAGCTGAAATGTACGGATGTGATGAAATGTCGATAGAACAGAGAAACAGTTTCTTTAAGTGGTATAACACAGTAAAAGATCAGGAATTTGACTTTTTAACCGAGTTAAAGGCTTATTGTCAGAATGATGTGGAGATTTTAGCCGAAGGTGCCTGCAATTTCCGCAATGAATTTATAAAGACAACTCAATGCGATCCTTTTGCGAGCGTGACAATTGCGTCAGCAGCTTTAGCTGTTTTTCAAACCAATTTCTTAATCAAAAACACAATCGCATTACCAGATGCTAACAACTACAGACGACAATTCAAGGCCTATTCCCATGCTTCGATACAGTGGCTTGAGTATCTAGCGTTTTCACGCTGCATAGACATTGAACACGCATTAACACCTCAGGGTGAACGGTGTTTCGGCCCTCTTCATGTCGATGGGTATGCAGTGATAAAAGGTGTGAAAACAGCATTAGAATTCTATGGCTGTTATTTTCATGGTTGTCCGACTTGTTATAACCCTCACGACATATCGCCGCTTACAGGAATAGAGTTTGGCGTGATGTACTCTAACACTCTGAAAAGGCTAACTCGGTTAGAAACAGAGTTTAAGCTGAAAACAGAGGTTATATGGGAACATACATGGAATTCGATGAAACAACAGCAACCTTCTGTTAAATTATTCCTAGAGAGATACCGGGAGCCTAGCCCTTTAAATCCTAGGGCCGCGCTATTTGGAGGCAGGACTGAGGCTATTGTCTTAAGACGCAAAATTGAACAAGGGCAGACCATCCAATATGTCGATTTTACCAGCTTATACCCGTATTGTAATGCAGAGTTTGATTATCCAATTGGTCACCCGGTTATAATCAGGAAAGATTTTAAACCGGTTGAAAATTACTTTGGCTTTATACATGCTAAAGTTCACCCCCCGAGGGGTTTGTTTTTCCCTGTGCTACCTATGAAAAATGACGAAGGTAAATTGCTTTTTACACTCTGTCGAACATGTGGGCTTGAAAATAACCAGAATTCGAATTGTTTGCATTCTCTGGATGAGAGATCGCTTCAAGGCGTATGGGTTAGCATTGAGTTATTAGAAGCTCAAAAAAGAGGTTACATTATAGCTGAAATTTATGAGGTCTGGCATTTTGAACAGAGATCCGATAAATTGTTTAAAGATTACATCCATACATTCCTTAAGCAGAAGCAGGAGGCCTCGGGGTATCCTGAGGATGCCACAGACGAGGTTAGTAAACAGGCTTATATAAACGATTATAGAGAGAATCAAGGTATCCAACTTGACCCGCATAAAATTGTGTACAACGCTGCAAAGCGTCAGATCGCAAAACTTTTACTTAATTCCCTCTGGGGAAAAATGGCTCAAAGATCTAATCAACTTACAACCAGTATCGTGAAAGAACCCAAAGAGTTTTTTCAGTACCTCTTTAGCAGTAAGTATGATATAAGCCAGTTCCATTTCATAAATAATGATATTGCAATCATTCAATGGCGTCATAATTCCAAGTGTGTCTTACCACCCGGTGACTCAAATATTTTTTTAGCGGCGTTTACGACAGCATATGCAAGAGGTGTATTATACAAACAGTTACATTTATTGCAAGAGCGAGTACTATACTATGACACCGACTCAATTGTTTACCTCTCCAGCCCTGAAGATCTTTACACCCCTCCGACAGGCAATTATCTAGGTGATTTGACATCGGAATTAGCGGCGGATGATTATATTTGTGAGTGGACCGCAGCGGGTCCGAAATCCTACGGCTTTCTCACCCTGCAAGGAAAGGTGTGTTTGAAAGTCAAAGGTTTTATCCAGAATTATGAAAATTGTAAAAAACTTAACTTTAATAATTTGACTGCTCTGGTAGAAGACTATATTATAGATCCTAACACGCGACGCGAGATCCCTGCCCGTTACAATAGAATTAAACGTGATATCAAAGCTTTTTCGCTCGCTAATAAACATCAAGTTATCAACTTTTCTGTTGTTTTTGATAAGAGACGCCTTCTCCCTTCGGGTAGAACATTGCCGTTTGGTTACTGAGTTGTTATTACCGGTTATCATCTGTTATTACCTGGGTTCACAATAGCCTGTGTTCACAATGTATCCTAATGATGTTTTATAGTGTTTGAAAAAATGTATTCTACAGTGTATTCTACAAAGTGTCCTAATGGTGTTTTATTGTGTTTGAAAAATGTATTCTGCATTGTATTCTACAAAGTGTCCTAATGAGGGTTTTATTGTGTTTGAAAAATGTATTCTGCAATGTATTCTACGAAGTATCCTAATGTTGTTTTATCGTGTTTGAAAAATGTATTCTGCAATGTATTCTACGAAGTATCCTAATGTTGTTTTATCGTGTTTGAAAAATGTATTCTGCAATGTATTCTGCAATGTATTCTAGGAAGTATCCTAATGTTGTTTTATCGTGTTTGAAAAATGTATTCTACAATGTATTCTACAATGTGTTCTACGAAGTATCCTAATGCTGTTTTATTGTATTTGAAAAATGTATATCTCATTAAATTCTTATTCATACGTCACCCCACCTCGTCGTTTTTTACATATTCTGGGCTGGATATAATCAGGGTTCATCGTTAACCATGCGGTTAGTCTGTTTTAGTACAGTTGTAAGAATGGATGTGACTGTCGATCTGGCATTCCAAATGCCCTGTAGCATGCTAATAGTGGGGCCTAGTGGCTCAGGTAAAACTTTTTTTGTAAAACAATTACTTGAAAACATGGAGAGTACATTTTCAAAAGTCCCGTCTCGTATAATCTGGGCATACTCTTCATATCAGCCAATGTATGACGAGCTCAGTCAAAATGTCAATATCGAATTTGTAGAAGGTATTCCCGCAAACTTTAATGATGAAAATCTATTCCCACGGAACCAACACAATCTTTTAGTGGTAGATGACTCCATGGATGTGGGGGGCAATCATGAAGAATTAATGAAAGCGTTCACAGAATATCGCCATCATAAAAAATTGAGCGTATTTTATCTGCTTCAGAATTTGTTTAATCAAGGGAAACATTCGCGCACGATTAGTTTAAACACTAATTACATGGTGCTGTTTAAATCACCGCGTGATAAAATGCAGATCCGGGTTTTAGCTCAACAAATGTATCCCGGCCTGAAAAAATTCTTTTTAGAAAGTTATGAAGATGCTACAAGGGAACCGTATACATATTTAATCGTTGACCTGCGTCCTAATTGTCCAGATCCCCTAAGACTGAGGAGTGGAATACTCCCTGGAGAGTGGCCGGTGGTCTATCAAACTAAAAAGTGACAAGAGACTTTTTAAATAAATAAACCATGTCTCAACGGATGAAAAGAAACCTTCCCATTTTAAAAGCTTTGCTCGCTCTAAAACCCTCGGAGAGAAGAAGTTTTCTATGTAGGGGGTCGGAAGATCTCATACTAGCCCTGTGTGAGATTGCTTTAAACATATTGAAGGGAAACATACCTCTCACCCCTGGACAGTTCACTAAATTAAAAAAACAGAAAAAATTTATCAAGCTTTTTGCCCAGCGTAAAACCGGATTTAAACACAAGCGGAAAGTGCTGACGCAATCGGGGGGCTTCCTATTGCCCTTATTAGCGACAGCCCTACCCTTTATAACTAGTCTGTTCTCTCGGCAGAGATAGTCAGAGACATTCTGGGCATGTCTGCGTTTAATAAAATGTACATGATTTCTCCACAACAGCTGGATAATTTAACCCAAAAGAGTTCACAGAGCATTGGCGAGCGAGCCCAACATGTCTTGCAAAACAATATGGAACGAGTTCTGAAACAGACAAGTGTTGACTCGCATACTAAAGCCAAGCAGTTCAATGATTTACTCGATAAATATCTAACCTTGCACCGCAAGGGGGCGACTCAAGATCGCGAAATCGTTTTTAAACTACCTGACAAACCCTCTGAGAAATCAGGTGAAGCCGATGAGGGCTACATAAGAGTGGGGGAGGAGGAAGAAGCTTCAGACACCCTGGAGGAGGAGATTTTGGAGAATATAGGCTCTCGCAATCGAAAAAACGCCGCCTACATTCTGCAGAAGCTTCGTCAATCAAACCTTCTAAGTTGGAATCGTTCAGGCGAGATAATTGTCCAGGATAGTCCTATTAAAGGATCTCATATTTTCGATTTGATGAAGACATTGTCAAACCGTCGGTTCCATTCCAGAACTCTACCGCGAGGCTGGGATGTTTTTTTAAATACAATTTCCGAATTAAATATTCCAATCACAACGGTTACGAACACACACGCTCGCCAGCAATTATGCCTTAAACCCTCCAAAACCGCGAGTGAATCAATTCCTCAGATACGTCATAGCAAGAGAAACCGTGGAGAAAAAAAAAAAAAATCTCCATTGTCAACATCATTATTATTAGACATGTCTTACGCCATGACCCCTTCTAAAAGAAACCCTATGGACATGTTACAGATGTCTACACCTGCAGACTCTGAATGGTCAACGCCCACCGAATGGCAACTCTCTACACCCATCCATTCTAGATGGTTAGATTTCAATCGAAAAAAATGAATTCAAACAGACTGTATGATGTTTTAATCAATAAAATGATTTATTGAAATTAATATATGTTCGAAAAGAGTATTCATTCATGACAATTATAACACTCATTAAACAGTTTTAAAGAGCAGGCATTCTGATTATACATTTTAACAGTCTTCATCCGTGAAATACATTTAGCATATTTCTTGACAAACTTGCTGACCATAACATCATTCTTTTTTAAATGATCTGAATACAATCGCATTGTTTCTTGAAAGGAGAGTCCTTTAAATCGATGACATAGGTAGAATACTACATGGGCTCCACAAGTCGTTGAATAATCATCTTGAACCTTCTGTTTGTTATAGAGTATTTCTTGAGCATTCCTTGATAGAAAACGCATAAACGCTTCAGGGTAGAATCTGTGATCTGGAGGATTTGCATATGAATCAAAAAATGTTGCCTTGTCTGGTTCAGCTTCGATAATCATACCCACCCAATGTTCGCCTTCTCGGTTCTGATCGTGCGTGTTAACGACTAGATAGCTGGGGCGTCTAGCTATCTCGGAGGGTAGTAAATCACTAGGCCAAACACCGGCAAAAGCATCACCTAAAATTGGCTTTAATATAGACTCCAGCTGATGGTTATCCATCCTTTTATCAGGTTTAAAGGTTTCCACTTTTTTTTTTTTTTTTTTTTTTTTTTAATAGTCAATCAGGACTTGACGCTTTGAGTTTATCTCTATAACACTGTCGTAGCAGGCGTACACTATCAGGGTCATTGTCTGAGGGAGGGCTATTCTGAATCTTAAATCCAGACGACATGTGCCATGCACCGAGGGTGAGAGAGCCTCGCTGTCTAATTCATCATCCCTTGACAAATTGAACAGGAACAGCGAGTATCCATTTTCAAAGTTGTCACGGTTGATGCAGAGCGGAGAGTCTCTGATATGTCGGTTTGTACCCACATATAAGTTGTAAAATTCTCGAACACTCTGATGGGTGTCAAAGTGGGGTTGGTAGGGTTTTGCGGGAATATAGCGTGAATTTACACTGAGACTGAGATATTCAAGATCCGAGTGATGGAATTTGAAAGGGTTCTTATCTCTTGCCCCTACGAAAGCTCGATGATCAACTAATCCCGCTACTATATATTTAGGGAGCCTCCCTAAATATAAATTGTCTTGCGCGCACACCCGTGAGCCTCTAGGGATTGTATAATTCTTAACGACTACCCGGCTTATAGGGTATAACGCATTGGATTTCATCAGAGCAGCCGAATGTCCTAACATGACATCGGGTGAAACCTGTACTTTTTTCGCAAAAATACTTGCAGATAGGATTTTTAATGCATACTCCTGGTCAGCAGCTGACACCAGTGTAAAAGCACTTTTGGCTTTCACCAGTTTCAAACGAACATCGACATTGTTTAACAAGAGTCTTTCGGAGAAAAATATGTCACTGTGTAGAGGTCCCATTACTTCGAATGCGCGTGAATCTCGACAGAAGCTCGCGCGCTTAACAAGTCCTGTGTTAGGACCATCAGCGGCAATAGATACAGAGTCCAAATCTACACCTTCATCTTTGTACCATAGACCCGCGGAAAACTGACTCTCCAAGGTTTCTTTTGAAAAGTTGAGCAGAGTTTCAATAATAGATCTGTAAGGATGTGTAGCGGACGATGAGCTAATGAGAACATCATTTAGACTAACATCTACCTGGGAGAATATAGTATTTAAGGGGTATTGTATTATTCCACAATTATCACCGCCCCCCAGATCTGTTCCATCAGCCTTGGTAATCTTGAGTCGTAGATATAGCAATGTTGAGTTTAGATCTAGATATGCACTTCCACTTCCTGATATCTGAAAATCCAGAACCTCTTGATCCACAATAGAGTTTAGAGGATGGATCTCCACGTAACCGCTTTGTTCTATAGACAATTGGGTCATGGGCGGTGCAAAAAGGTCAAGTTCCGATTTGGTGCACTCTGCTGAGAGATGATGTACAAGAGACATTCTTCTTATTCTTATTCTTATTATTTTTAGAATATATTTCCGTCAGTTTGTTTTTTAGACTTTCTGGGTTTTTTTGATATGCGTTTCTTAGAGGTGCGATGCTCTAACAATGCCACAGATCTTTTTCTTCTTCTTCCTCTGGCAAGGCGTCCTATTCCAGATCCTTCCTGAGACCTGCTGGCGCGATCGGCGATATGACGGGTTACGGCCCCCACAACGTCTGATGCTATCCCCTTCGCTGCTGTTTTCAAATGCGGTTTAACTATATATGCGCCGCGCTTAAGAAACGGTAGGACAAATCTGAACACACTACTTAAGATAGACCCTAACCCACGACCATATTGCACAGGAGTACCTACAAACCCACTTAGACTGCCGCGCCCTGTTTGGTTTACGTAATAATTCACAAATCTTTGTGAATCCATTTTTTTATTTTATTTTTGCTGCTGTTTTTGCTTTGTTCTATAGATTCAGATGAGAGACTTGGGTTTAAAGTGCAGCTTGCAAATTGTCTTCCCGTATGTGAATCGAATCGGCTTGTTTAAATCCGTTTTTAGCTCAATCTGTATATCCTGAATGCGCTGTTTATTAACAGTAACGTAGTGTAGCCTGCTGTAGGAGAGAGTGATTACATCCCCGTAAGATCCTTCTTTTTTAACGATTCTTAGAAGAGGAACCGTATAGTCACCAATATGCTGGGCTTCCACGATATTCGTATAGACGAAAAAATTATACTGCCCCGCATTAATATCGCTGGGATATTTACTCAACGGTTTTCCACCCGACCGTGTCCAAGCGTCGGGTTCAAACCCTAGCATGTAGGCTAGTGGAGCCTTGAACCTGAGAGAATATTTGTCAGGTCCTAATATAGAAATTCTTTTATGTATAGAACTGTAATATAAAAGTAGATCTGTTTTTTGTTTCTTAAATACGGCATTTATCTCCTTCACTATCGCATCGACACTGTCATAATAGCCTGTAGGGATTTTCTGGTAGAATGGAGGGTCCCGCGGTCTCGAATGGTCTTTCAGGTCATAGGTATCTTCTAAACTTAAAATATTATTCCAGGTATGACAGTACATTATCTCGGCTAACGCCACCTCATAAGGTCCATGTAACTCTATAGGGTGAGACAGCGTTATCGTATAATTTGAACTGTTATTGCTAGGGTAAACGCTGTGACATGCATTTGAAGGGAGAGTCACATAGAAAGATTCTCGCTCCTCCATCCTTGCTTCTTCTAGGTTGGCTTCTTGTTTTTCTTCCTCCCGAGCTCCATGACCTCTTTAGCCGGGAGCCATGAGTCAAACTGACTAGGCCAACCTTGCCAGTGGACTAAAACCATCTTCCGACCCTTTTGAATTTTCTTGTCTAAAATCCTTTCTACCCGAAAGACTGTGTCAGAGGTGATTCTCACCTTCTGCAGTTCTGCTTCATAGAACGTGCCAGTAAGAATTTCACCTTTTATATCCCTTAATTTATAAACGGGCGGGAGTCTAGGGATACATTCGTTAACGATAAAGTATTCGTCAGTGAATGATTGTTCGTACATTTTATCGAATATCCCCCTGTATTTGGAAATCCGCACAATGTCACCCTCTTTGAATTTAAACACAGGGGTCATACTGTTCAGAGGTAAAGTCCCGTATAAATTCTCAAAGACTTGCATGCTATTGGAGGATGTTACCTCAACAGGTTTCATTTTGATACTGCTATGATAACTATTATTATAGCTATCAAGCAAATCCCGAATCACATCAATATATCTGCGGGTGTTCTTAGCTGTGAAAAACCTCCACATCTTTGTCTTCAGCGTACGGTTAAAACGTTCCACGACTGACGCCTTCAAATCACTACCCGTTGCAAAGTGTTGAATATTATGTTTCTTCATTAGTTTTTCAAAGATACGGTTAAAAAATTCTTTTCCAGCATCCGTTTGGATTTTAACTGGTATACCGCTCTCTTCTAAGACTGCTGCAAAGGCCTCCGCAACTACGACGGCCGTCTTGTTTTTTAAAGAGCGTGCATAAGCTTTTTTTGAAAATACATCTATTACTGTAAGCAGAAATTTAAAATTATCATTGTCTTCAGACAGTGCACCCATATCGCAAAGATCCGCTTGAAATTGATACATAGGACGTGGCGCAAAAACCCGATTTCTAGCATAGGTTTTTCTAGCCGTTTTGTGTAAGGTATACGCCTCTTGACCAGACAGCCACTCTCGTACTTGATCACCGCTAACTTTTTCAGCCGTCTGCTCTTCGACGGCTTTTTGAAGTTTTTCTACCCCTCCAAAAGATCCAGGGTGTGCCGGGTCATAATATATTCTCTTCATTACACGCTCGGCCTTTTTCGAGGTCATGACGACTAGCAATCAAGCGAGATCTGAGTACAATGTCAATTTTGCATAATTATTTATTGATTACAAGTCATTACATCTGAATGATTACATGTCATTACATTTGAATGATTAATACAAGTTTTTAATACAGCCCCACAGAAGTGTGTAAGACATTTAGGGCCCTATCAACATCAAATGCTAGACCATTCTTAAAGCGATATGTTGCTACATCAATTATATAGGTATATAACACCATGAAATGACTAAATTTGAAGCTATGCATAGACACTTCTCTAATAATTCCATCTAATGTTTTTTCAAATTTCTCCGCATCGGAGGCATTTGAACCAATATACACCAATTCCTTCCAACGGTTAAAAGACACACAATCTCTCACAATTTCCAATGACCTCTCAAAACGGACAACTTGTTCAATGTCAACATCGCTACATGTTTGAAATAAAGATTCATCATTAACCCGATTAGCAATAGCCCGTTTTACAAGAGAGCTGACCCCAGGATGACCTGAAGCGGAATTTAAAAAGTTAAAGAATAGTCTGAAAGCATTCCCCATTTTTGAACAGTTTAGACTTGTTCAAAAGAGGGTGTGAACTATTTCAACACTATTCCAGTAGGATACGAGTTCATCTATCATATGATCCCGGTCCCTGTTAACCCCCACATACGCATCAAGGATTTCTTTAAGTTTCCCCTGGATGTTTTCTTCATACTTCAGACCGTATAGAAAGGCCTCGGCTGCTCCTTGAACACGGCCGGTTGCTATTCCCCCTAATCCAACCGTCTCCAGAGCAACCATAAGAGTCGGGAGAAATTTCCACGTCCACAGGGCGGTCATCAGCACCTCAAAGTTGTGGTAAAAGTAATCACTCTCTAGAGGGTACAGACAAGAATGTCGTCGTTGGCTTGGATGACCGGTTTTACACCCATAACATTCGTTTTTCATCTGAACGTCTATCACCATTGTTAACACCATGGCTACGCCGGCCTTCACCGTGTCCAGAAAAACATCAACATCCTGACGCTGAGATTGAAGCCGGTTCTCTAGAATTTCTTTAACCTCTACAACCATCGGATCAACCATGGGAGTGTTCTGAGGTGTCCCCTGGGCAGTGATGCTAGCTTCCGCAGAGGGTTCGTTCTGAGACCCAGCGGACCCTGGTACTTGCAGGCTAGGCGAAGTCGGAGGTGTCTGATGGCCGTTGAGGACAGCATGATCTTCAGCCACAGGGGCTGCAAAATCTGAAGCCTGACCTCCGGGGGTGTATAGACCGGGTCCTTTGTCGAATGTAGGCCTGCCGGTATACGGCCTATATCTTCTGACGGGGAATTCAAGAGTCTCGAACAGAGTATTTGACGCGTCGCTGTCGGGTGAGACGGGTGAGTAGGTGACCGGGGTAATAGGCTCCTCGGAATCGCTCTGAGGCTCTAGGGCTTTCCACCTTGTGAGGTTGTCCGTCTGGGCATTCCGGTAGTCTTCAAGAACCGGTTTATACAAATCAGCGTAGCCGCTAGATTCCTGAGAAAGGCTCGGAAGATAGCTGAGAAGCTTAGACTCTTCATCTTGAGATTCTAAGGGTTTACATTCCCCACCTGTAGAGTAGCCTTCGTCTTCACTTGAGGATGGCAAATCGTTGACTGTGAAAAAATCAGCCATGTTGAAGTAATAAGTATTGTCGCACAAACTCGTTTTTCCAAACTTCTTATATAGATTGTAGGTGAGGGGGCGGGGTAAGGGGCATGTGTCTAGTAGGCGTGTCTAGTAGGACTGGATAGTAGAGGTGTCTAGCACGATTTACTATGATTCAACACCATCTGTTTCAAGCGTGTCTTCAGGAAAAAGATTACGACTGCATAACTCTAAGTCAGACCGAGATCTAGGGGTTAAACGCCTGGAAGGGCCTGAGATCCGTTTACCTGAGCACGTGTTCAGACTTTTTGCCAGCTGGAGGAGTCTCTGTCTCTGACTTTCCAGCTTGAAAAACCCAGTGATAGATTTCAGGAGATTTCTCAAGGTTGAGAAGTCTACCACTTTGAACGCCAGTTTAATAGGCCAGTAGCGCTCTTTCTCCATCACCGTCTTTGGTCTTTCAGAAGACTCTGCCTCTGTCTGGAATCGCACCAACAGCCATATGTGAGATCTTGAACAGTCAACAAGAAAAGCTTCCTGCGGGTTACGGCACGGTACTCTAAGATCCACGCCCATCTCTATAGAAGCTTTCATACCCTCCAGGGGCACACTTTGTGTGTCGTGCACAGATTGCATGTAGCGGATGAATTCCAAGATGTAAGCCTTCAATGTATCGAATTCTGATGAATAGATTCTCAGACGATTCTCTGATTCTTTTTCGAAAGCGTATATGTCCGCATAGGGGTGTGCACCTCCAGATGCATACTCTACATACACTACACTACCATCCGTCAATTCCCACATCATACTTGTAGACGCCATTTTAGACACTGTCATATAGCCTCAACTACTCCAGATCTCACCCTTGCTCATATATATACATACACCTTATCCCCAGGGAAACACGCGTCTCATTGAGCCACCCTCATCAGCACACCACATCCGCCCCCCAAAGGGGCGTACACCTCCAAAGGGGCGTCCGCCCCCAAAGGGGGCGGAACTTATAATTTTCAAGTATTATTTTCGATGATTAAATTTATGTGACGTCATCACTTTTTGACACAATGTGTATACTATATTCTCTCACACGGACCCTCCTGCACAAATTCCACTCCACATTCACTGAGCCCCTCTACCCAGGGTTTTATCTTTGGGACTATGACTGTTCAGTGACCCTGTGTAAACTAGTCTCAGGGAGATCACACTGAACACCAAAGGCTCAAAGATGTCGGATCAGAACATGATGCAGTCGGATGGTGGTGTGTTTTCACTGAGATGTTGGAGGTACAGATGTTCCCTCTCCCAGTGTGTAGGGTGTTGTGTGTTGTGTGTAGTTATATTATTTCTTACTGTGTATATATATATATATATATATATATAATTATTAAAAAATGCATCTGATAGTGAAATAGACTACAGGTACAGAAAATATGTATATATTTGTTTATATATGTTTGTTTGTTTTTGATGGAAATGCAACTGATAGTGAAACAATCTAGATGAATGATTAGATGATCAAATCAGACTGATGATGAACTCTGAGAATAACACAGGAGAGAGTGTCTGTATGTATATAAGAGTTGGTTAGATTGGGTGTTTGAGTTGTGATGCTGGATTACGTTGCTGTGTGTAAGGTAGCAGGGAGTGGATGTGAAGACAGCTCTCCTTCTCTGTCGGTACAACATGGACAGTGTCTTCGGAACATCCTAATCTACACAGTGTGTAATTGATTCCGATGCAAATCAGAGATCCTATAAAAACAAAGATATTTATTCCAAAATGACATGAACTATTTTCCTTGCATTAAGATGGACTTAATTCAACTTATTGAGTTATGTGTTGATGACATTTTTGCATTTTAGCTAATTTTAAGACTGTCATAGGAAAAGGTCTGAATACTTCTGTACATGAAGTATTTCTGTATTTCAGTTTTAATAAATGTGCTGAAATTTAAAAAATTGTGTTTTCGCTTTGTCATTCTGGGGTATTGTGTGTGGATTGATGGCAAATTATTTTAATTGAATCCATTTTAAATTGAGTCTATAACACAAGAAAATGTGTAAAAAGTGAAGGGGTCTGAATACCTTCAGAAGGCGCTGTACATGTTCTGAACTTCACTTTCCATGCATTCCTTCATTTTTATGTAGTAATCATCTAGTACAGTAATATCTCTCCATCATGTGACATTGTGAGGGGCAGCCAAGGTGCAGGCTGCTTTTCTCCTCCTGTCTGTGGGCTGTGGGAGGCATGGCTCTCATGAGAAGACTTCACCTGTCCCCTGCAGTACCTCTCCCTGCCATGGGAGGCATGGCTCTCATGAGAAGACGTCACCTGTCCCCTGCAGTACCGCTCCCTGCCATGGGAGGCATGGCTCTCATGAGAAGACTTCACCTGTCCCCTGCAGTACCGCTACCTGCCATGGGAGGCATGGCTCTCATGAGAAGACTTCACCTGTCCCCTGCAGTACCGCTCCCTGCCATGGGAGGCATGGCTCTCATGAGAAGACTTCACCTGTCCCCTGCAGTACCGCTCCCTGCCATGGGAGGCATGGCTCTCATGAGAAGACTTCACCTGTCCCCTGCAGTACCTCTGACCCCCAGACCCCCAGACCTCCAGACCCCCAGACCCCCAGAACCCTATCCCCCAGACCTCTAGCCCTCAGATGGGGGCACCACCTGGTGGTCATTTACTAGTATTACAACAACAGAGAGATTAGAATCCAGCCAGTTAGCAATAAGCACTGAATCCTAAAAACACAGAAATTGAACCTGAAATATTCTTTATAACATAACAGATCTTTTATAATGGAACAGTGTAATAAAACATCAGTGTAATAGAACAGTGTAATAGAACATCAGTGTAATAGAACATCAGTGTAATAGAACATCAGTGTATTAGAACATCAGTGTAATAGAACAGTGTAATAGAACATCAGTGTAATAGAACAGTGTAATAGAACATTAGTGTAATAGAACATCAGTGTAATAGAACATTAGTGTATTAGAACAGTGTAATAGAACATTAGTGTAATAAAACATCAGTGTAATAGAACAGTGTAATAGAACATCAGTGTAATAGAACATTAGTGTAATAAAACATCAGTGTAATAGAACAGTGTAATAGAACATCAGTGTAATAGAACATTAGTGTAATAGAACATCAGTGTAATAGAACATCAGTGTAATAGAACATCAGTGTAATATAACATTAGTGTAATAGAACATTAGTGTAATAGAACATTAGTGTAATAGAACATTAGTGTAATAGAACATTAGTGTAATAGAACATTAGTGTAATAGAACATCAGTGTAATAGAACATTAGTGTAATAGAACATTAGTGTAATAGAACATCAGTGTAATAGAACATCAGTGTAATAGAACATTAGTGTAATAGAACAGTGTAATAGAACATCAGTGTAATAGAACATCAGTGTAATAGAACATTAGTGTAATAGAACAGTGTAATAGAACATCAGTGTAATAGAACATTAGTATAATAGAACATTAGTTTAATAGAACAGTGTAATAGAACATTAGTGTAATAAAACATTAGTGTAATAGAACATCAGTGTAATAGAACATTAGTGTAATAGAACATCAGTGTAATAGAACATTAGTGTAATAGAACATTAGTATAATAGAACATCAGTGTAATAGAATATTAGTATAATAGAACAGTGTAATAGAACATTAGTGTAATAGAACATTAGTGTAATAAAACATCAGTAGAAACCAAAGGGGACGTTTTCTTTCCAGTGTTAACACTTCCATTAGCAACGTCATGACAACCCAGATGTGCAGACAGGCCTAGGAGACGAGTTAACTTTGACCCTGACTCTAACCCTAACTCTGACCCTGACCCTAACTCTAACCCTGACACTGACCCTGACCCAAAGTCTAACCCTGACCCTGACCCTAACTCTGACCCTAACCCTGACTCTGACCCTAACCCTAACTCTGACTCTGACTCTGACCCTGACCCTGACCCAAACTCTAACCCTAACCCTGACCCTGTCCCTAACCCTGACCCTGACCCTGACCCTGACTCTAACTCTAACTCTAACCCTAACCCTAACCTTTTCCCTGACCCTGACACTGACACTGACCCTAACCCTAACCCTGACTCTGATTCTGACTCTGACCCTGACTCTGACTATAACCCTAACCCTAACCTTGTCCCTGACACTAACCCTAACCCTAACCCTGACCCTAACCCTGTCCCTGACCCTAACCCTAACCCTAACCCTGTCCTTAACCCTATCCCTGACCCTGAGCCTAACCTTGACCCTATCCCTGACCCTGAACCTGACCCTGACCCTAACCCTAAAAATGATTAGATCATTTTAATTATGAGACTGATTTCCCTCATATACCTTTCACAAATCCCTCTACCTGGGATCCCAAATTAGAATCAGTCTCTGGTTCAATACAATCTCTTACTAGGAACGATTTGAATTCTTTCTTAAAACATCGGCCCAAACCAGACACAAATTTTAATCTAACCAAACAACAATTACATCTCCAGCAGTTGAGTGGAAATCAGACCATTGTAATAAAACCAGCAGACAAAGGGTCTCAGATTGTGATTATGGACAGAGCCCGTTATCTTTTAGAGGCTAACAGACAGCTTAGTAATGAGAACCATAATGCTTCATTACCTCACTCCATCCAATCAGAAACTCAGGATATGATTAAGGGCATAGTGATTGGGTTATATCAAACCAATTAGATTACAATTAAACAAATGTCTTATCTGTTAGGTCCAGATACACCCAGACCAAGACGATTTGATCTACTTCCCAAAGTCCCTAAAGCTCCAGAAAAGTGGACTGTTCCCTTCGAGGTTCCATGCGGTCGGCCGGCGGTGAGTGACTGTGGCTCAGAATCGTACCGAGTTGCAGAATTGATTGACTTCTTTATTAACCCTCTCTCACAGAAACATAAAAGTTATGGAAAAGACACTTATGATTTCATACAGAAGTTGAAGGGTCTAAAAACACAGAGAGAGGCCTTTTAATTTACAATAGACATCAATTATTTTTCTACCAACATGGAGACGACTCTGGGTTTACAGGCTGTTGGGATTGTATTTAATAAATTCCCTGACCCTACCCTGACCCTGACCCTGACCCTGACCCTGACCCTGACCCTGACCCTACCCGCCCAGATAATGACCCTACCCGCCCAGATAATGCCATTTTAGATTTATTGGAGTTGAGTTGAAGGAGAAATGATTTTGAATTCAACAATAAACATTACCTCCAGATTCACGGAACGGCCATGGGCAAAAAATGTGCCCCTGCTTTTGCAAATCTGTATATGTGTTTTTTGGAGGAAACAGCTTTCAGTAAATGTAAAAATGTACCAATGTTATATTATAGGTACTTAGATTACATTTGTGGCATGTGGGTGCTTTCAATTGCAGAGTTTGGGGAGTTTTTAAAGGTTTTAAACACACAGCAATTACAATTACACACAACAGACAGGAGAGGGCAGTAGAGTTTCTGGAGTGTTTTTCATTCCAGAGGGGAAGAAACACACGCACACACACGCACACACACACACACACACACACTCTAACACACACACACACACACACTTACACACACACAGACACACGCACACACGCACAGTCTCACACAGACACACGCGCACACACGCACACACTCTCTCACACACACACACACCCTTCTAGTCTAGCTGTTCAGTCTTATATACAGTACAGCATGCCTTATCTTACAGAACAGCATGTACTATCTTCCAGATTTGGGCATGGAATTCCCAGGTCTTCATTATTCTAGACATTTTCAACCTATACGGTGGTGATGTTCATAGCCTTAACCAAATAAGGCTATTCCCAGCACTATCTCTCCCGTACCATCCCGTACCGTCTCCTCAATCTACAGTGGCCAACTGCATGCTGCATCTTCCATTGGGCACAACACTGTATGCTTATTCATAACACATCAGGCCTTCTTCTGGTCAGAGCAAAATACACTACAAGTACCAATGTGTTAGCCGCGTACTCAAACCTTTTATTCTTTACAGAACCGCCCCTCATGACTGACCAACAACCGCAGACCCAGGAGTCCTCCCCTGTGTTGCACAAGCACCTAAACACAGCATACACCCTGGACTGATCTAGACTGATCTGGGTGGATGGACTGATCTCTGACCCTGACTCTGACAGTCACTGTGTGTGTGTGTGTGTGTGTGTGTGTGTATGTGTGTTGGGGGGGGGGGGGCGCGTGTGTGTGTGTGTGTGTGTGTGTGTGTGTGTGGCGTGTATGTGTGTGCGTGCGTGTGTGCGTGGCGTGCGTGTGTGTGTATGTGTGTGTGTATGTGTGTGTGTGTGTGTGTGTGTGGCGTGCATGCTGTGTGTGTGTGTGTGTGGCGTGCATGCTGTGTGTGTGTGTGTGTTTTCTTTCTTTTCGGATGTACATGTGTACTTGTGTACGTGTGTACTTGTAAGATATTGCGTATATGTGTGAGCTGTCTGGTAAAAAAGCTGTCTGCTAAAAGAGTGTGTGTGTGTGTGTGTGTGTGTGTGTGTGCGTTATTACGTTGTTGTGTTGTTTTTTTCTGACTGAGAGAGAGAGAGAGGGAAGGAGGGAGGGTGAGAAGGAGGAGAGGGAGGGGGGGAGGAAAGGAGGAGACAGAGGGAGAGGGGGGAGAGAGGGAGGGGGGGGAGAGGGAGGAGAGGAGGGAAGGAGGGAGGGGGTTGAGAGGGGGAGAGGGAGGAGAGGAGGGGAGGAGAAAGAGAGAGACAGAGAGAAGGAGGGGAGGGGGGAGGGAGGGACGGAGGGGGAGAGAGAGAGAGAGACATTGTTTTGATGTGTTTTGACGTTGAGTGGCGAGAGAGAGAGGGAAGGAGGGAGGGAGACAAGGAGGAGCATGAGAGGGAACTGGGAGGAATGTAGGGTGGAGCATTACTCTCACACACACATACATGCATGCACACACACACACATGCACACGCACACACACACCACTCCCCCGACAGTGACAGAGACACAGAACAAGGAAGTGTTCCCGCCCGCAAGCACAAACACTTCTAGGAAAACAAAACATACAATATCTCTGACACTCTGCTGTGGAATGTAGGGTGGAGCATTACTCTCACACACACACACACACACACACACACACACACACACTGTAGCGGCCTTCCAAAGTTTCTTAAAATCCAAATTAAGGCCGTGGATCGAGTGAACAGGTGGTCCCTTTCAAACACACTTCCGACACTTTCTTTAGAAAAATATATCCATTTATTGCCACAAAAGATGAATCAAAATGACTTGATAATTCCAGCAATATTGTAAGGTAAACGAAAGTTAACTTAGGTATTCCACAGATGATCAAAAGCTTTCAAAAGTGAGAAGAGTGAGAAAAGTAGTAAAAGTGGTCAAAAAATTGTTTGTCACTACCGTCACCTGACCCGACATTTGTGTTACCAATTCCCATTCAACCCAAAGGCCTACAAGTGACGTATATTCCATCTTGACTGTAAAACTAAGAGTAAACAGTCATATTCATTCAAAATCGTACAAAAGAATAATACAAATAATTGATAGAATAATAATAATAGAATAATTATAGAACAACTAAAGAATAATATTCTTAAGGGCATGATTATGCATATTAATATCAAAATATCAAAATGGCTATGACACTAACCCTGACCCTTAACATAACCCTAACCCTGACCCTAACCCTAAGCCCTTAACCCCAACCTGGACCATGGCCCAGACCTTAACCCTGACCCTGCCAACACACACACACACAGTCTCACACAGACATACACACACACACACACACACACACACACACACACACTCTCACACACACACACACACACACACACACACACACACACACACACCCACACACACACACACACACACACACACAGTCTCATACAGACACACACAGACACAGACACAGACACACACACACACACACACACTGTCTCTCACACACACACACCCACCCACACCCACACCCACACACACACAGAGTCTCATACAGACACACACAGACACAGACACACATACAGACACACACACACACACACACACACACACACACACACACACACACACACACAAACACACAGTCTCACACACACACACACAATAATTACACATAATCACACATAACCAAGTATCACAGGTAGGTAAAAACAAACAACCACTGTTAGGCTGTGGTAAGTGCAAAGGACACAGTATATTCTCCAGCCACGAATCCCATCCCCCCGTTCAATTAACAATGGGAGCGTCCGGAACTATATAGGCTGTCCCTGTGGTCTGAGGACTCCTTTTGCTGGTGAACCAGGAACTGCAATCACAACCAGGTGAGTATAGACACACATTCTACACTTCATTCATCTCCCATATACAATGGAAAATGTAGAACACCGATGTTTCACAATAACTCAACAATGTTCTTTCTAGTTAATGTTATTTCCAGCTGTGAGTATGTAGTTAATTAACTTAGATGAAGAAAGGAAGCTGCAGAGGTCCGGATGAGTCAGTTTAATCGTCTTTAATTAATCATAACTTCATCATTACAATCCACGGCCAGATGTGGGGGCTCCTATACAGTCAATAATGTCCCCCCCCTTCTAGTCTAGCTGTTCAGTCTTATATACAGTACAGCATGCCTTATCTTACAGAACAGCTTGTACTATCTTCCAGATTTGGGCATGGAATTCCCAGGTCTTCATTATTCTAGACATTTTCAACCTATACGGTGGTGATGTTCATAGCCTTAACCAAATAAGGCTATTCCCAGCACTATCTCTCCCGTACCATCCCGTACCGTCTCCTCAATCTACAGTGGCCAACTGCATGCTGCATCTTCCATTGGGCACAACACTGTATGCTTATTCATAACACATCAGGCCTTCTTCTGGTCAGAGCAAAATACACTACAAGTACCAATGTGTTAGCCGCGTACTCAAACCTTTTATTCTTTACAGAACCGCCCCTCATGACTGCCCAACAACCGCAGACCCAGGAGTCCTCCCCTGCGTTGCACAAGCACCTAAACACAGCATACACCCTGGACTGATCTGGACTGATCTGGGTGGATGGACTGATCTCTGACCCTGACTCTGACAGTCACTGTGTGTGTGTGTGTGTGTGTGTGTGTGTGTGTGGGGGGGGGGCGCGCGCGCGCGTGTGTGTGTGTGTGTGTGTGTGTGTGTGTGTGTGTGTGTGTGTGTGTGTGTGTGTGTGTGTGTGTGTGGCGTGCATGCTATGTGTGTGTGTGTGTGGCGTGCATGCTGTGTGTGTATGTGTGTGTGTGGCGTGCATGCTGTGTGTGTGTATGTGTGTGTGGCGTGCATGCTGTGTGTGTGTGTGTGTGTGTGTGTGTGTGTGTCTGTGGCGTGCATGCTGTGTGTGTGTGTGTGTGGCGTGCATGCTGTGTGTGTGTATGTGTGTGCGTGTGTGTGTGTGTGGCGTGCATGCTGTGTGTGTGTGTGTGTGTGCATGCATTCTGTGTGTGTGGCGTGCATGCTGTGTGTGTGTGTGTGTGTGTGGCGTGCATGCTGTGTGTGTGTGTGTGTGTGTGTGTGTGTGTGTGTCTGTGGCGTGCATGCTGTGTGTGTGTGTGGCATGCATGCTGTGTGTGTGTGTGTGTGTGTGTTTTCTTTCTTTTCGGATGTACATGTGTACTTGTGTACGTGTGTGTGCTTGTAAGATATTGCGTATATGTGTGAGCTGTCTGGTAAAAACGCTGTCTGCTAAAAGAGTGTGGTGTGTGTGTGTGTGTGTGTGTGCGTTATTACGTTGTTGTGTTGTTTTTTTCTGACAGAGAGAGAGAGAGAGAGGGAAGGAGGGAGGGTGAGAAGGAGGGGGGGAGGAAAGGAGTAGAGGGAGGGGGGGGATGAAAGTAGTAGAGGGAGGGGGGGAGGAAAGGAGGAGACAGAGGGAGAGGGGGGGGGAGAGGGAGGAGAGGAGGGAAGGAGGGAGGGCGTTGAGAGGGGGAGAGGAGGGAAGGAGGGAGGGGAGGAGAAAGAGAGACAGAGAGAAAGAGAGAGACAGAGAGAAGGAGGGGAGGGGGGGAGGTAGGGACGGAGGGGGAGAGAGAGAGAGAGAGAGACATTGTTTTGATGTGTTTTGACGTTGAGTGGCGAGAGAGAGAGGGAAGGAGGGAGGGAGACAAGGAGGAGCATGAGAGGGAGCTGGGAGGAATGTAGGGTGGAGCATTACTCTCACACACACATACATGCATGCACACACACACACACACACACACACACACACACATGCACACACACACCACTCCCCCGACAGTGACAGAGACACAGAACAAGGAAGTGTTCCCGCCCGCAAGCACAAACACTTCTAGGAAAACAAAACGTACAATATCTCTGACACTCTGCTGTGGAATGTAGGGTGGAGCATTACTCTCACACACACACACACACACACACACACACACACACACACACACACACACACACACACACACTGTAGCGGCCATCCAAAGTTTCTTAAAATCCAAATTAAGGCCGTGGATCGAGTGAACAGGTGGTCCCTTTCAAACACACTTCCGACACTTTCTTTCGAAAAATAATTCCCATTCAACCCAAAGGCCTACCAGTGACGTATATTCCATCTTTACCATAAAACTAAGAGTAAACAGTCATATACATTCAAAATCGTACCAAAGAATAATTATAGAACAAATATATATTAATATTAATATATATATTTATATATATATATAAGAATATTATTCTTAAGGGCATGATTATGCATATTAATGTCAAAATATCAAAATGGCTACGACACTAACCCTAACCCTGACCCTAACCCTAAGCCCTAAGTCTCATATAGACACACACGCACACTCTTTCACACACACACACACACACACACACACACACACACACACGCACACTCCAGCAGGTGAATCCGTGCCCCATATGTGCGTCATCAGGTGATCCAATGTGAACAAACAGGTTCATACAAGGAAGAAGAGTGTCTGAAATATGTTTGAACGTCATCAACAAAATACCAACTGGAGAAAAGTTGATGGAGGAGGTGCATCCATGCCCCAGAAGGTGACACAATGTGGACAAACTAGTTCATCCAGGGGAGAGCTGCATCAGTGAGGAGCCAGACAGAGAGCAGAGCTGAGCACTGAGGTGGGAGACAGACCACCGTACAACCACAACCACACACACACAACCACACACACTCACACACACACACACACTCACACACACACACACACACACGCACACTCACACACACACACTCACACACACACACACACACACACACACACTGTGTGGCAACATGTGAGGTGCTCTCTTCATGAGCTCAAGCTGTGTTGTGACACTTTGATGTTCTTAGCCCCACTGACACTTTTCGTTTCCCCCTACCTTGATTGTGTGTGTGTGTGTGTGTGTGTGTGTGTGTGTGTGTGTAGTAGTAGTTGTGTGTATGGTCCAGGCCCCGGGGCAGGTAAGACAGAGGCCTCTACACTCTCACACGTAGGTGGAACTGTTGTCTAGATACACTAGGAAAGGGGTGGTTGCCAACCATGTACATTTTGATGTCCTTGGTTAGAGTAGTTTAGGTAGTCAGAGAGGCAGTATTTTGAGTTGTGGATGTTTAGTTAGGGTCAGGTAGTAGCCTCTCCTAACTCTCCTAGATTTGTGTTACTTTCTTTTCGTTGGCAACACCCGTGTCCCCTTGGCCTGTGGGCTGCTAGTGTTGTGTGTGTCCGTTGTGTTGTGTGTACACTGTCCGTACCCCCCCCTATTATTTACAATATTATATATTAATATATTATTATTTACCCTAACCCTAACGCTAACCCTAACCCTGAACCTAACCTTAACCCTCACCCTAAGCCCTGACCCTGACCCTATCCCTAACCGTAACCCTTTTCCTAATCCTCACCCTAACCCTGAACCTAATCTTAACCCTAACCCTAACCCCTGACCCTGACCCTGACGCTAACCATAAGCCCTTGACCCCAACCCGGACCATGGCCCGGACATTAACCCTGACCCTGCACACAGACACGCACACATATGCACACACACACAGTCTCTCTCTCTCTCTCACACACACACACACACACACTGTGTGGCATCCTGATGAGGTGTGTGTGTGGGAGGGAGCTGAGAGAAAGGTAGGGTGGACTGGTCTGACAGCATTACTCTCTCACACACACACACACACACACACACACACACACACACACACAGCAAGCTTTAGCACGGATGGAGTTTCAGTGAGGAGGCAGACATGTTGCAATAAAAACAACCTTTGTGGGTCATTTTATTGGTTCAGATCTCACCAAACCTCCCAATGGCCACAACAGCCCTCACTTAAAAACCCTCCCAGGTGACATGATTAACCCTAACCCTAACCCTAACCCTCCCAGGTGACATGATTAACCCTAACCCTAACCCTAACCCTCCCAGGTGACATGATTAACCCTAACCCTAACCCTAACCCTCCCAGGTGACATGATTAACCCTAACCCTAACCCTCCCAGGTGACATGATTAACCCTAACCCTAACCCTAACCCTCCCAGGTGACATGATTAACCCTAACCCTAACCCTCCCAGGTGACATGATTAACCCTAACCCTAACCCTAACCCTCCCAGGTGACATGATTAACCCTAACCCTAACCCTAACCCTCCCAGGTGACATGATTAACCCTAACCCTAACCCTAACCCTCCCAGGTGACATGATTAACCCTAACCCTAACCCTCCCAGGTGACATGATTAACCCTAACCCTAACCCTAACCCTCCCAGGTGACATGATTAACCCTAACCCTAACCCTAACCCTCCCAGGTGACATGATTAACCCTAACCCTAACCCTA
>NC_139654.1:2610000-2627500 GCF_951799395.1 Argentina silus | reverse complement strand
CACACACACACACACACACACATTATGTGGCAACCTGATGAGGTGTGTGTGGGAGGGAGCTGAGAGGAAGGTAGGGTGGATTGGTCTGACAGCATTACTCATTACTTAACCCTAGCATTACTTACCCTAAGCCCTGACCCTGACCCTGACCCTAACCCTGACCCTGACCCTGAACCTAACCTTAACCTTAACCCTAAGCCCTGACCTTGACCCTGAACCTAACCCTAACCCTGAACCTAACCTTAACCTTAACCCTAAGCCCTGACCCTGACCCTAACCCTGACCCTGACCCTAACCCTGAACCTAACCTTAACCTTAACCCTAAGCCCTGACCTTGACCCTGAACCTAACCCTGACCATAAGCCTTTAACCCCAACACGGACCATGGCCCAGACCTTAACCCTGACCCTGCACACACACACACACACACACACACACACAGACATACGCACGCACACACGCACACAGACAGACACACACACACACACACACACGCACACAGTCTCACACAGACACACACACATACTCTCTCTCACACACACACACACACACACACACACACTGTGTGGCAACATGATGAGGTGTGTGTGGGAGGGAGCTGAGAGGAAGGGAGGGTGGACTGGTCTGACAGCATTACTCTCACACACACCCACACACACACACACACCACTCCCCCGACAGTTACAGAGACACAGAACAAGGAAGTGTTCCCGCCCACAAGCACAAAACTTATCTCACTGACACTCTGCTGCTCAGTCTGGTCGTGTGTGCAGCAACATGGCAGAGAGCATGGACTCTATTAGCTGTCCGATCTGTCTGGATCTACTGAAGGATCCGGTGGCTATTCCCTGTGGACACAGCTACTGTATGGGCTGTATTAAGGGCTACTGGGATCAGGATGATCAGAAGGGGGTCTACAGCTGCCCCCAATGCAGACAGACCTTCAGGCTAAGGCCTCTTTTACAGAAAAACACTCTGTTGGCTGAATTAGTGGAGAATCTGAAGAAGACAGGACTCCAAGCTGCTCCTCCTGCTCACTGTTATGCTGGACCTGGAGATGTGGCGTGTGATGTCTGCACTGGGAGAAAGCAGAAAGCCCTCAAGTCCTGTCTGGTGTGTCTGGCCTCTTACTGTGAGACTCACCTCCAGCCTCACTATGAATCTCCTGCCTTTAAGAAGCACAAGCTGGTCAACGCCTCCACACAACTGCAGGAGAAGATCTGCTCTCTTCATGATGAAGTGATGAAGATTTTCTGCCGTACCGACCAGCAGTGTATCTGTTTGTTGTGTTCCATGGATGAACATAAAGGCCATGACACAGTCACAGCTGCAGCAGAAAGGACGGAGAAACAGGTAAGAAGAAGAGCTTCAGACTAGTATTACTCTGAATATCACATACAGGACAACTATGAGTAATAAGTAAGAACCAGAGCTACTTGTTGGTGACTGTTAATCTGTATTACATCAAAAAGTAAATGTCACTGACTGATTGAATGATATTTCCAGAGATCCAAAGTTTCTTCCACATGACTGTGTTTGTGTATGGAGACGGTTAAGGTTGTTGATGTTCTTGTTTTACAATCTGGTTCTTATCAGACAAGTTTTAACAGGTACAATGACTCATAACAGTGTAACAGTGCTTCTCTCTCTTCTGGAGTCATAACAGTGTGTAGTATACAGTAACAATGTGTGTGTGTCTACAGCGTCAGCTGGGGATGAGTCAGCAGGAAGTCCAGCAGAGAGTCCAGAAGAGAGAGAAGCAACTGAAGAAGGCCAAACAGGCTGTGGAGTCTCTCACAGTGAGTGTGAGTGTGAGTGTGAGTGTGAGTGTGTGAGTGTGAGTGTGAGTGTGAGTGTGAGTGTGTGTGTGTGTGTGTGTGTGTGTGTGTGTGTGTGTGAGAGTGTGTGTCTGTGTGTGTGTTTTCTTTCTTTTCTTCTTTTTGCCCAGTCACTACCCCCCATCATCAGAGGATTTAAGTACTTTGTTTGTTTTATTCATTTTAATAGTTATTACAAATATATTCCATCTAATAGGTACCTATTTATGTTATTATTATTTATTCATTTATTTATTATTTTACATGGTCATTGATGTCCATTATGGTTTATTTGATGTTTTTCTTGTTGTACGTGTTAAGATATATCAACTCCATCCACACAAACACTATTAGTAAATAGTATATTTGAATTTAATCTGATTATTTGCTGTAATATTTGATCTGATTGTTCTGGAGGATAACATTATAATTGTAACCAGCTTTGTATGCCTTGTTTTAACAAGGGTGATACTTTGTACAGTATTTCATTTTCAACATCCCAAAACTGAGATGTTGTGATCTGTATGAAGGCCAACAGGCCTTTTTTAAATCGAGGGTGAGCTTCTTTTAGTAATCTGCTACACAACCAGTTTGGTAAAGTACAGTATAGTTTTTGAATGATTGAAGCTTTTAGGGAGAGGCCCGTCCTTAAATAGACTGGGTCTTTATACTGACCAGTGATAGCGAGATCAGACCCTCTTGTTCTGTGTCAGATAGTTTGTTGTTTTTGTAGGAACTTCTCCTGCCAGTAATGGATGTTTCAGTATCTCAACTAAGTTTCATATACTTCTACTGGTATGCCATCAAAACCAGGGCTTTTTCCTGTCTGATAAGATGCAATTGCCTCAAGACGTTTGTGTGTGTGTGTGTGTGTGTGTTTGTGTGTGTGTGTGTGTGTGTGTGTGTGTGTGTGTGTGTGTGTGTGTGTGTGTGTGTGTGTGTGTGTGTGTGTGTGTGTGTGTGTGTGTGTGTGTGTGTCCTTACAGCGCTCTGCACAGACAGCAGTGGAGGACAGTGAGAGGATCTTCACGGAGCTGATCCGCTCCATTGAGAGAAGGTTGTCTGAGGTGAAGCAGCTGATCAGAGCCCAGCAGAAGGCAGCGGTGAGTCAGGCTGAAGGACTGGTGGAGAAACTGGAGCAGGAGATAGCTGAGCTGAGGAGGAGAGACGCTGAGCTGGAGCAGCTTTCACACACAGAGGATCCCATCCATTTCCTCCAGGTAACCACACTGACCCTCCATCTGCAATACTGAAACAAGATTACTGTTCAGTTATTCATTCATCCTCTGTTCTCTCTCTCTCCTTCTCTTTCTCTCTCTGTCTCTGTTTCTCTCTCTCTCTGTCTCTCTCTGCCTCTCTCTCTGTCTCTCTCTCTCCAGAGTTATCAGTCTCTCTCCAGTCCCAGTGTATGTTCAGACTTCCCCAGCATCATTGAGGGTCCTCTTCAGTTGTTTGGAGGTGTGAGTGAGGCTGTGTCTGAGCTGAGAGACAAACTAGAGGACCTCCTTAAGGGAGAATGGCCCAACATCTCAACTACAGGTGGGTTAGGGTTAAGGTTAGGGTTAGGGTTAAGGTTAAACCTTAACCCTAACCCAACATCTCAACTACAGGTGGGTCACAAACTCTACCTGCTCAACTTTCATCACCTCAACTTCAGACCAGTTACAGTTGTGGTCAGAAGTTTACATGCACTTGTAAAGAACATGTATGTCATGGCAGTCTTGAGTTTCCAATCATTTCTACAACTTTTATTTTTCTGTGATGGACTGATTGGAGTACATACTTCTTTGTCACAAAAAACATTCATGAAGTTTGGTTCTTTTATGAATTTATTATGGGTCTTCTAAAAATGTGACAAAATCTGCTGGGTCAAAAATATACATACAGCAATGCTAATATTTGATTAAATGTCGCTTGGCCATTTTCACCTCAATTAGACGCGTTTGGTAGCCATCCACAAGCTTCTGGCAAGCTTCTGGTTGAATCTTTGACCACTCCTATTGACAGAATCGGTGCAGTTCAACTAAATTCGTTGACTTTCTGACACAGACTTGTTTCTTCAGCACACTCCACATGTTCTCAATGGGGTTTAAGTCAGGACTTTGTGAAGGCCATTCTAAGACCTTAATTCTAGCCTGATTTAGCCATTCCTTTACCACGTTTGATGTGTGTTTGGGGTCATTGTCCTGTTGGAACACCCAACTACGTCCAAGACCCAACCTTCTGGTTTTAGGTTTTCCTGAATAATTTTGAGGTAATCCTCCTTCTTCATTATTCCCTTTACTTTCTGTAAAGCACCAGTTCCACTGGCAGCAAAACAGGCCCAGAGCATAATACTACCACCACCATGCTTGACGGTAGGTATGGTGTTCTTGGGGTGAAAGGCCTCACCTTCTCTCCTCCAAACTTATTTCTGGTCATTGTGGCCAAATAGCTCAATTTTTGTTTCATCTGACCACAGAACTTTCCTCCAGAAGGCCTTTTCTTTGTCCATGTGATCAGCAGCAAACTTCAGTCAAGCCTTAAGGTGCCGCTTCTGGAGCAACGGCTTCCTTCTTGCACGGCAGCCTCTCAGCCCATTGCGATGTAAAACACGCTTGACTGTGGACACTGACACCTGTGTTCCAGCCGCTTCTAATTCATGGCAGACCTGCTTTTTGGTGGTTCTTGGTTGACTCTTGACCATCCTGATCAATTTTCTCTCAGCAGCAGGTGATAGCTTGCGTTTTCTTCCTGATCGTGGCAGTGACACAACTGTGCCATGCATTTTATACTTACAAACAATTGTTTGCACAGTTGATCTTGGGACCTGCAGCTGCTTTGAAATCGCTCCAAGTGACTTTCCTGACTTTTTCATGTCAATGATGCGCTTTTTCAGACCGTGCTGAGCTCCTTAGATTTTCCCATTGTAGCGTTTTTGGCTGAGTGTAATGAGTGTATCAAACAAGTCTTATTTAAATGGGCTGAAATAATTCACCAGCTGTAGTCAATCATAATCACTCATAACAAGTTAAGAGGCCATGCCACAAAGCAAATTTGATTGACACAACTTTCTACATCACCAAAAATTGATAATTCAAGGTGCTGTATGTATATTTTTGACCCAGCAGATTTTGTCACATTTTCATAAATTCATAAAAAGAACCAAACTTCATGAAAAATCAATTTTTTTGTGACTCAAGACTGCCATGACATACATGTTCTTTATAAGTGTATGTAAACTCTTGCATGTGTGTGGGTGTGTGTGTCTAACTGTCAATAATAATAATAATATTATCAAGATTGTGTCACAAAAAATGTGGATCTACTGTTCTTCCCTGTTCCTTGTATATGATTGACATTATATATTAGTAATAGAATGGTGATCAGGAGAAAACTAATAGACAGAGAAGTACAGTAAATAATATCTGTAACTTAGCAAACAAACACAACAGGGTCCATATCCAATCACAAAGCCCCCTCCCTAAATGTCCAACCAATCACTGGGTTTTTCCCTCCTCAGGTCCAAGTCCCGCCCTAATCCACTTAGTCCCAATAGAAAACGGATCCGTCTTTTACAAATTACATTCATGGCATTTAGCATACGCCTTTATCCAAAGCGACTTACAAAAATACATTTGTTTAAGTAAGTGAATCATCTTTCCAACAGTCATCATTAGACAAAGTAATCAATGCTCACACCAGGGGCCATTGGCAGTTGTAATGCCAGTAGGCTATTTTTATTAATTTTTTAAAATTGATTTCATTAGCAGGAGAGAACTTGTACAGCGAGTTAGCAGGGGTGAAAGAGGTCTTGGGGTTGGGGTTGCCCGCTTGGATGTGACCAGTTTTTGAACATCCTCAGGCGAGAGGGGGAGAAATCTGATAAACCAGAGACTGGGTGTTGCACAGTGGGTTTGGGAGGAGAGGTAGCATTGTTGGTGAGAGGTAGAGGGAAGGAGCTGCTAATGTCATCAACCTTCTTTTCAAAATAGGTGACAAAGTCATCGGCAGACAGAGAGGAGGGAGGAGCGGGAGGAGGAGGGTTGAGGAGTGAGGAAAATGTGGAGAACAGTTTTCTTGGGTCAGAGACAGAGGTGTGAATTTTGGGATGGTAGTATAAGGCTTTACCAGCTGATGCAGATGAGGTGTAGTTGAGGAGGAGAGAGAGATAAGGGTCTAGATCATCAAGCTTGCAGGGTTTCAGACAGCCAGGGAGCGCGTGGAGAGGATGGTGCCGGCCTTGATATCTGTGGACAGAGAGAGTCGACGGATGAGGAAAGAGAGGACAGGAGGGTGGAGGAAGCTGCGTCAGTGGATAGAAGAGAGAAAGATTCAACAGAGGGTAGGGCGGTTAAGACAGAGGAAGAAAGAGTGGTGAGTGAGAGGGTGCGCAGGCCGCGACGAGAAGACACAGTGTGGGTATTCTCAGCCAATGTTCTTGTAGACAAGAACCACGTTTCACCGCGGAGGTCAATGTTCTTGTAAACAAGGTCGATCCACCGGTTCTCTGCAACACGTTAGATTTCATTTTGTGGGCTTTTAGACTAAATGGTCGTCGCAGACCCAGGTCACTCCAACCTTTGTACTCCCCCAGGAGGTGCAAATCCTATTGTCTCCCCTCCTCTTGGTAAAGCCTCTTTTTATGACTTTCCATTTCCCCATCAGTCGGACATTTAAAGTCGCATAAAATTCAACATCTATTCTATCAAATACTAAACCATCAATGAAAACATCCAAACAACAACAGACCCTAAACTCTAACCCCCTAACCCTAATGGAAATACTAAACCATCAATGAAAACATCCAACCAACAACAGACCCAAACCCCAAACCCCTAACCCTAACCAACAACAGACCCTAACCCCCAATCCTAACCCGAACCCCAACCCGCAACCTTAATCCTACTTATTTAACCCTTTCGGGACCTCAAACGCGCAGCTGCGTTTTCAGGGGTTTCCAAAATGTTTTGATCAATATCTCAGTGATAATCCGGCGTAGAAACATGGTTTAAATATCCCCTGAGCCCTCCTGTGACATGCCCTCTCACTTACAGACGGAGCTATTAACCTAGGAACAGCTTGGTACAGGCCCTCCCTGCGTAATTGGTGAATTTGGAAGCAGCCTAGCTTGAGTCGCTCAGACACTGCCTTTTACCGTCGTTGATTGGTCAATTCGCACGTCCATCTTCTTCGCTACACGTGACGTCGGCATTGTCGGTATTGACAAACATTTCAGTGACAGTGACAGAGACAGAAAGCAGAGAAGATGTGTTTACAAGGATCCATTAGAAGTCCTTTTTTATATTCTGTCTAGTATTTTATTCATATTGTATGCCATTTCTGTGTAGCTCAGGACTTCATGAATGAATTTCAAGCACCAAAACAATTCATCCACATGGGTAAAGGTATGTTTTCACATGGGATTTGAAACATTTCTGAAAAACGGATTCGAAATGTTCAGGTTTAGGCCTACTTACCTCTTCACACAGTGCTGTTGGGGTAAACATCTATCACAATCAAGAAAGCTGAGTTTGTACTGAAAATATTGATATGAAACACTTGGGTATTATTTTGTATGGAAGTGACTTCAAATTGAGAAAGAATAAATGTATGTAAAAATGGAGAAAATACCCCTGGTCCCCAAAGGGTTAACCTGCAAAGTGAGGCCTTCTCTTTCCCCCCCCATCAGAACAATGTGGGACCTGTCCATGTTTACAACCCTTGACTGATACATGTCTCTCTCTCTCTTTGTCTCTCTCTCTCTCCCTCCCTCTCTCCCTCTCTCCCCCCCTCCCTCCCTCCCTCCCTCTCTCCCTCCCTCCCTCCCTACCTCTTCTCTCCATCCAATCTCTCTCTCTCTCTTTCCCTCTTTCTCTGTCTTTTTTTCTCTCTCCCTCCCTACCCCCCTCTCTCCCTCTCCCTCCCTCCCTTTCTCCCTCCCTCCCTCTCTCCCTCCCTACCACACTCTCTCCCTCCTTCCCTCTTTCTCTCTCTTTCCCTCCCTTTCCTCCCTCCCTCCCTCCTCTTGCTCTCCGTGCCTCTCTCTCCCTCCCTACCTCTCTCTGCTACTCTACCTACCTCTCTCCCTCCATCCTCTCCCTCCCTCCCTCCCCCACCTCTCTCCCTTTCTCTCTCCCTCCCTCTATCCCTCCCTCCTTCCCTCCTCTCCCTCTCTCCCTCCCTCTTTGCCTCCCTCCCTCCTCTTTCTCCCTCCTTCCCTCCCTCTATCCCTCCCTCTATCCTCTCCCTCCCTCTTTCTCTCTCCCTCCTTCCTCTCTCTCCCTCTCACCATCCATCCCTCCCTCTATCAATCCCTCTATCTCTCCCTCCCTCCCACCTCTCCCTCCCTCCCTTCTTCCTCCCTCTATCCTTCCCACTATCCCTCCCTCTATCCCTCTTTTCCTCCCTCCCTACTCTCTCTCCCTCTCTCCCTCAATCCTCTCCCTCCCTCCCTCACCCCCTCTCTCCCTCCTGTCCCTCCCTCTCTGCTTCTCCCTCCCTCCTTCCTCCCTCTATCCCTCCCTCTCTCCCTCAATCCTCTCCCTCCCTCCCTCCCTGCCCCTCTCTCCCTCCCTATCTCTCTCCCTCTCTCCCTCCTCTCCCTCCATCTTTGCCTCCCTCTCTCCTCTCTCTCCCTCCCTCTATACCTCCTTCTCTGCCTCCCTCCCTCCTCTCTCTCATTCTCTCCCTCCCTCCCTCCTTCCCCCCCTCCTTCCCTCCCTCCCTCTATCCTTCCCTCTATCCTCTCCCTCCCTCTTTCTCCCTCCCTCTCTCCCTCCCTCCCTCCTTCCTCTCCCTCCCTCTCTTTCTCCCTCACTCCCACCTCTCTCTCCCTCTCTCCTTCCTCCCTCTATCAATCCCTCTATCTCTCCCTCTCTCCCTCCCTCCTTCCTCCCTCTATCCTTGCCTCTCTCCCTCCCTATTTCTTTTTCTCTCTCCCTCCTCTCCCTCCCTCTCTGCCTCCCTCCCTCCTCTCTCTCCCTCTCTCCCTCCCTCCTTCATCCCTCTATCCTTCCTCTCCATTCCTCCCTCCCACCCTCTATCACTCCCTCCCTTCCTCTCTCCCTCCCTCTTTCTCCCTCTTTCCCTCTCTCTCTCCCTCCCTCCCTCTCTCCCTCCCTCACTCTTTCTCTCTCTCTCTTTCTTTCACTCCCCTCTCTTTTCTCCCTCCCTCCCTCCTCTTGCTCTCCCTCCGTGCCTCTCTCTCCCTCCCTACCTCTCTCTACTACTCTCCCTCCCTCTCTTCCTACCTCCTTTTTCCCTCTCTCCCTCCCTCTCTCCCTCTATCCTTCCTTTCCCCCCCTCACTCCCTCCCTTCCTCTATACCTCCCGACCTGCATCCCTCCCTCCCTCTTTCCTTCCCTCTCTCCCTCCCTCTATCCTCTTTTTCCCTCTATCTTCTCCCTCTCTCTTTCTCCCTCCCTCTATCCCTCCTCTCCCTCTCTTCCTCCCTCCCTCTATCCCTCCTCCCTCTCTTCCTTCATCCCTCCTCTCTCTCTCCCTCAATCCTCTCCCTCTCTCCCTCCCTTCCCCCCCTCTCCCTATCTATCTCCCTCCCTCTATCCCTCTCTCTATCTCTCCTTCTTTCCCTCCTTCTATCCTCTCCCTCCCTCTATGCTCTCCCTCCCTCCCTCCTCCCTCTTTCTCTCTCCCTCCCACCCTCCTCTCTCTCCCTCTCACCCTCCATCCCTCCCTCCCTCTATCAATCCCTCTCTCCATCCCTCCCTCTCTCCCTCTATCCTCTCCCTCCCACTTTCTCCGTCCCTCTCTCCCTTCCACCCTCCCTCCCTCCCTCTTCTCTCTCCCTCCCTCCCTCTCTCTCCTACTCTCCCTCCCTCAATTCCTCCTCTCCCTCTCTCGCTCCCTCCCTCCCTCCTCTATCTCCCTCTCTCCCTCCCTCCTTCATCCCTCTCACCCTCTATCCTCTCCTTAACTCTTTCTCCCTCTTGCCTCCCTCCTTCCTCCCTCTATCCCTCCCTCCCTCCCTCCTTCCCCCCTCTATCCCCCCCTCCCTCTCTCCCTCCCTCCCTCTCTCCCTCTTTCTCCCTCTCTCCCCCCCTCCCTCTATCCCTCCCTCTCTGCCTCCCTCATTTCTTCCTCTCTCCCTCCCTCCATCCTCCCTCTATCCCTCCCTCTTTCTCCCTCCCTCCTCTCCCTCCCTCCCTCTCTCTCTCTCCCTCCCTCCTCTCTCTATCCCTCCCTCCATCCCTCCCTCCTTTTCTCTCTCCCTCTTTCCCTCCCTCCCTCTCCCTTTCTCCCTCCCTCTACCCCTACCTCCCCTCTCTCTCTCTCTCTCTCTCTCCCTCCCTCTCCTCCCTTCCTCTTTCTTCCTCTCTCTCTCCCTCCCTCCCTCCCTCCCGTCTGTAGTGAATGGAGTGGATGTTTTCCTGCCACCAGAGCCCAAGACCAGAGCCCAGGACCAGTTCTTCCAATGTGAGTGTGTTTCTCCTGAAGTAGCTGACAGTTTCTCTCTCTCTTTATCTCTCCCTCCCTCCCTCTCTCTGTTCCTCCCTCCTCTCCCTCCCTCCCTCCCTCCCTCCATTGATCCTCTCCACAAACCCTGAGACACAACTAGAGATCTCTAGGAGAGGGAAAGACTCATCAAAGACAGCCTACATATCTGACTCTCCCTCTCTCTCCCCCCTCTCTCTCTCTCTTTCTCTCTCCTCTCTCTCCCTCTCTCTCTCTCTCCCTCCATCTTTTTATCTTCCTCCGTCCCCCTCTCTCTTCCTCCTTTCTCTCTCTCTCTCTCCCTCTCTCTTTCTCCTCTCTCTCTCTCCCTCCATCCCTCTCTCTCTCCCTCCATCCCTCTCTCTCTTTCTCTTCCTCCGTCCCCTCTCTCTCTCTCTCTCTCTCCTCTCTCTCTCTCCTTCCCTCCCTCTCTCTCTTTCTCTTCCTCCGTCTCTCTCTATCTTCCTCCTCTCTCTCTCCCTCTCTCTTTCTCTCTCCTCTCTCTCTCTCCCTCCCTCCATCCCTCTCTCTTTCTCTTCCTCCATCCCCCTCTCTGTTCCTTCTCTCTATCTCCCCTCTCTCTCTCCCTCTCTCTCTCTCTCTTCCTCTGTCCCACTCTCTCCCCCCTCTCCTCTCTCCCCTCTCTCTCTCTCTCCTCTCTCTCTCTCTTCCTCCGTCCCTCTCTCTCTTCCTCTGTCCCACTCTCTCCCCCCTCTCCTCTCTCCCCTCTCTCTCTCTCTCTCTCTCTCTCTTTCTCTTCCTCCGTCCCCCTCTCTCTTCCTCCTCTCTCTCTTATTCTCCCTCTCTCTCTTCCTCTCTCTCTTCTCTCTCTCTCCCTCCATCCCTTTCTCTCTTTCTCTTCCTCTGTCCCCCTCTCTCTTCCTCCTCTTTCTCTCTCTCTCTCCTCTTTTTCTCTCTCTCCTCTCTTTCTCTCTCTCTCTCCCCCTCTCTCTCTCTCTCTCTCTCTCCCCTCTCCTCTCTCTCTCTTTCTCTCTCCTCTCTCTCTCTCCCTCCATCACTCTCTCTCTTTCTCTTCCTCCGTCCCCCTCTCTCTCTCTCCTCTCTCTCTCTCTCTCCCTCCCTCCCTCCCTCCCTCTGCTCTTCCCCCAGATGCCTGTGAGCTCACACTGGACCCAAACACAGCACACAGACTCCTCTCTCTGTCTGAGGAGAACAGAAAGGTGACACGGGGGAGAGAGGAGCAGCCGTATCCTGATCACCCAGAGAGATTTGACTACTGGTCACAGGTGCTGTGTAGAGAGGGTCTGACTGGGCGCCGTTACTGGGAGGTAGAGAGGAGTGGGGGACGGGCTGTTATAGGAGTGACATATAAAGGAATCAGCAGGAAAGGATTGGGTCATGACTGTGGGTTGAGATACAATGACAAGTCCTGGAGTCTGTTCTTCTCTGGTAACAGTTACAATGATGAGGAGACTGTCATACCTGTCCCCTCCTCTGGCTCCCACAGAGTAGGAGTGTATCTGGACTGGCCGGCCGGCACTCTGTCCTTCTACAGCGTCTCCTCTGACACACGGACCCTCCTGCACACATTCCACTCCACATTCACTGAGCCCCTCTACCCAGGGTTTTATCTTTGGGACGAGGGCTGTTCAGTGACCCTGTGTAAACTAGTCTCAGGGAGATCACACTGAACACCAAAGGCTCAAAGATGACGGATCATAACATGATGCAGTTGGATAGTGGTGTGTTTTCACTGAGATGTTGGATGTACAGATGTTCCCTCTCCCAGTGTGTAGGGTGTAGGGTATAGTGTGTAGGGTGTAGTGTGGAGGGTATAGTGTTTAGTGTTAAATATTATTAAATTAAATGCCTCTGATAGTGAAATAGACTGTAATTGAGTGACAAAAAACAGAAGCTTACATGTTTTTTAGTTTTTTTTTATGGAAATGCTACTGACAGTGAAACAATCCAGATGAATGATTAGATGATCAAATCAGACTGATGATGAACTCTGAGAATAACACAGGAGAGAGTGTCTGTATGTATATAAGAGTTGGTTAGATTGGGTGTTTGAGTTGTGATGCTGGATTACGTTGCTGTGTGTAAGATAGTATGGTAAATTTCGATAGAAATAAAGATTCCTAATTCCACAAAGGAAAGGCAGAGAGAGAATTAAGAGCAGGATGGCCAGTGATTGATTTGTGAAGGGAGAATAGTGGAGATGTTTATAATTATAATAGGAGGGGAAACCAGGCCGCGACGCGATGTAGGAGAAGAATGATATTGGTGGTATAAGTGATTTGTATATGAGGGAAGTAACCTAGTCTGAAAGGACAACGAAAAACCCCTTTGCAAACGTGTTTACTTTTATTACTTGTGAATAAAAGTGTCTGAATAAACCATGAATTCTAGTCTTATGTTCACTATATGAACCAGCTACAGTCAATCACACTGCTACTGTATAAACTAGCTATAGTCCCAATGATACACTATATGAACTAGCTACAGTCAATCACACTGCTACTGTATGAACTAGCTACAGTCAATCACACTTCTACTGTATGAATTAGCTACAGTCCCAATGATACATTATATGAACTAGCGACAGTAGCTAGTTCATACAGAAGCAGTGTGACTGACTGTTGCTAGAACTATCTACAATGATATGACTACTGTATGAACTAGCTACAGTCAATCACACTGCTACTGTATGAACTAGCTACTGTCCCAATGATACACTATATTAACTAGCTACAGTCAATCACAATGTTACTATATGGACTAGCTACAGTCAACCACACTGCTACTGTATGAACTAGCTACAGTCAACCACACTTCTACTGTATAAACTAGCTACAGTCAATAACACTGCTACTGTATGAACTAGCTACAGTCAATCACACTGCTACTGTATGAACTAGCTACAGTCAATCACACTGCTACTGTATGAATTAGCTACAGTCCCAATGCTACTGTATGAACTAGCTACAGTCAATCACACTGCTACTGTATGAACTAGCTACAGTCAATCACACTGCTACTGTATAAACTAACTCCAGTCAATCACACTGCTACTGTATGAACTAGCTACAGTCCCAATGATACAATATATTAACTAGCTGCAGTCAATCACACTGCTACTGTATAAACTAGCTACAGTCAATCACACTGCTACTTTATAAACTAGCTACTGTCCCAATGCTACACTATATGAACTAGCTACAGTCAATCACAATGCTACCGTATGAACTAGCTACAGTCAATCACACTGCTACTGTATAAACTAGCTACAGTCAATCACACTTCTGCTGTATGAACTAGCTACAGTCAATCACACTGCTACTATATGAACTAGCTAAAGTCAATCACACTGCTACTGTATAAACTAGCTACAGTCAATCACACTGCTATTGTATGAACTAGCTACAGTCCCAATGATACACTATATTAACTCACTACAGTCAATCACAATGTTACTATATGGACTAGCTATAGTCAACCACACTGCTACTGTATGAACTAGCTACAGTCAATCACACTTCTACTGTATGAACTAGCTACAGTCAATCACAATGTTACTTTATGAACTAGCGACAGTCAATAACACTGCTACTGTATGAATTAGCTACAGTCCCAATGCTACTGTATGAACTAGCTACAGTCAATCACACTGCTACTTTATGAACTAGCGACAGTCAATCACACTGCTACTGTATGAACTAGCTACAGTCAATCACACTGCTACTGTATGAATTAGCTACAGTCAATCACACTGCTACTGTATGAACTAGCTATAGTCCCAATGATACACTATATGAACTAGCTACAGTCAATCACACTGCTACTGTATGAACTAGCTACAGTCCCAATGATACATTATATGAACTAGCAACAGTAGCTAGTTCATACAGTAGCAGTGTGACTGACTGTTGCTAGAACTGTCTACAATCATATGACTACTGTATGAACAAGTTACAGTCAATCACACTGCTACTGTATGAACTAGCTACTGTCCCAATGATACACTATATTAACTAGCTACAGTCAATCACAATGTTACTATATGGACTAGCTACAGTCAATCACACTTCTAGTGGATGAACTAGCTACAGTCCCAATGATACACTATATTAACTCGCTAAAGTCAATCACAATGTTACTATATGGACTAGCTACAGTCAACCACACTGCTACTGTATGAACTAGCTACAGTCAACCACACTGCTACTGTATGAATTAGCTACAGTCAATCACACTGCTACTGTATGAACTAGCTATAGTCCCAATGATACACTATATGAACTAGCTACAGTCAATCACACTGCTACTGTATGAACTAGCTACAGTCCCAATGATACATTATATGAACTAGCAACAGTAGCTAGTTCATACAGTAGCAGTGTGACTGACTGTTGCTAGAACTGTCTACAATCATATGACTACTGTATGAACAAGCTACAGTCAATCACACTGCTACTGTATGAACTAGCTACTGTCCCAATGATACACTATATTAACTAGCTACAGTCAATCACAATGTTACTATATGGACTAGCTACAGTCAACCACACTGCTACTGTATGAACTAGCTACAGTCAACCACACTGCTACTGTATGAACTAGCTACAGTCAATCACACTTCTACTGTATAAAGTAGCTACAATCAATCACACTGCTACTATATGAACTAGCTACAGTCAATCACACTGCTACTGTATGAACTAGCTACAGTCAATCACACTGCTACTGTATGAATTAGCTACAGTCCCAATGCTACTGTATGAACTAGCTACAGTCAATCACACTGCTACTGTATGAACTAGCTACAGTCAATCACATTGCTACAGTATAAACTAGCGACAGTCAATCACACTGCTACTGTATAAACTAACTCCAGTCAATCACACTGCTACTGTATGAACTAGCTACAGTCCCAATGATACAATATATTAACTAGCTGCAGTCAATCACACTGCTACTTTATAAACTAGCTACTGTCCCAATGCTACACTATATGAACTAGCTACAGTCAATCACAATGCTACCGTATGAACTAGCTACAGTCAATCACACTGCTACTGTATAAACTAGCTACAGTCAATCACACTACTACTTTATAAACTAGCTACTGTCCCAATGCTACACTATATGAACTAGCTACAGTCAATCACAATGCTACCGTATGAACTAGCTACAGTCAATCACACTTCTGCTGTATGAACTAGCTACAGTCAATCACACTGCTACTATATGAACTAGCTAAAGTCAATCACACTGCTACTGTATAAACTAGCTACAGTCAATCACACTGCTATTGTATGAACTAGCTACAGTCCCAATGATACACTATATTAACTCACTACAGTCAATCACAATGTTACTATATGGACTAGCTATAGTCAACCACACTGCTACTGTATGAACTAGCTACAGTCAATCACACTTCTACTGTATGAACTAGCTACAGTCAATCACAATGTTACTTTATGAACTAGCGACAGTCAATCATACTGCTACTGTATGAATTAGCTACAGTCCCAATGCTACTGTATGAACTAGCTACAGTCAATCACACTGCTACTGTATGAATTAGCTACAGTCCCAATGCTACTGTATGAATTAGCTACAGTCAATCACACTGCTACTGTATGAACTAGCTATAGTCCCAATGATACACTATATGAACTAGCTACAGTCAATCACACTGCTACTGTATGAACTAGCTACAGTCAATCACACTGCTACTGTATAAACTAACTCCAGTCAATCACACTGCTACTGTATGAACTAGCTACAGTCCCAATGATACAATATATTAACTAGCTGCAGTCAATCACACTGCTACTGTATAAACTAGCTACAGTCAATCACACTGCTACTTTATAAACTAGCTACTGTCCCAATGCTACACTATATGAACTAGCTACAGTCAATCACAATGCTACCGTATGAACTAGCTACAGTCAATCACACTGCTACTGTATGAACTAGCTACAGTCAATCACACTGCTACAGTATAAACTAGCGACAGTCAATCACACTGCTACTGTATAAACTAACTCCAGTCAATCACACTGCTACTGTATGAACTAGCTACAGTCCCAATCATACAATATATTAACTAGCTGCAGTCAATCACACTGCTACTGTATAAACTAGCTACAGTCAATCACACTTCTGCTGTATGAACTAGCTACAGTCAATCACACTGCTACTATATGAACTAGCTAAAGTCAATCACACTGCTACTGTATAAACTAGCTACAGTCAATCACACTGCTATTGTATGAACTAGCTACAGTCCCAATGATACACTATATTAACTCACTACAGTCAATCACAATGTTACTATATGGACTAGCTATAGTCAACCACACTGCTACTGTATGAACTAGCTACAGTCAATCACACTTCTACTGTATGAACTAGCTACAGTCAATCACAATGTTACTTTATGAACTAGCGACAGTCAATCACACTGCTACTGTATGAACTAGCTACAGTCAATCACACTGCTACTGTATGAACTAGCTACAGTCAATCACACTGCTACTGTATGAACTAGCGACAGTCAATCACACTGCTACTGTATGAACTAGCTACAGTCAATCACATTGCTACTGTATAAACTAGCTACAGTCAATCACACTGCTACTGTATGAATTAGCTACAGTCCCAATGCTACTGTATGAACTAGCTACAGTCAATCACACTGCTACTGTATGAACTAGCTACAGTCAATCACACTGCTACTGTATGAACTAGCTACAGTCAACCACACTGCTACTGTATGAATTAGCTACAGTCAATCACACTCCTACTGTATGAACTAGCTACAGTCAATCACACTGCTACTGTATGAATTAGCTACAGTCCCAATGATACATTATATGAACTAGCGACAGTAGCTATTTCATACAGTAGCAGTGTGACTGACTGTTGCTAGAACTGTCTACAATCATATGACGACTGTATGAACTAGCTACAGTCAATCACACTTCTAGTGTATGAACTAGCTACAGTCCCAATGATACACTATATTAACTCGCTACAGTCAATCACAATGTTACTATATGGACTAGCTACAGTCAACCACACTGCTACTGTATGAACTAGCTACAGTCAATCACACTGCTATTGTCTTACGTGTCTCTAACATGTCTCACTTGTCTCGTACTTGTGTCACTTATTGTCTTGTCATTGCACTACTGCTTATTTGTATTATGTGTATTTTGTATGCTGCATTGTCATGGAATCAAGCCTAAGAATTTTACTCCCTGCACTTGTGT
>NC_139654.1:2602500-2605000 GCF_951799395.1 Argentina silus | reverse complement strand
CCCCTGATCTACATCCCTGTTAACTGTCCTATAGTCTCCCCTGATCTACATCCCTGTTAACTGTCTCTGTCCTATAGTCTCCCCTGATCTACATCCCTGTTAACTGTCTCTGTCCTATAGTCTCCCCTGATCTACATCCCTGTTAGCTGTCTCCGTCCTATAGTCTCCCCTGCTTCCTCTTTCCACACTATGCCAACATAAATAACCCACTAAAGACTTACATAACATAAGAAAGCCCTGATAGTTAACGACAGCTCTAATCTCAACGATCGGTAAGTATACTTTTACCCAAGGGAGATAATAGACATACTACCAGATGGTAGATATTTCTGGGGTTAGAATAACCATTCAGATCCTATAATGCACTATAAGTCTATTGTATTATGTGTATTGCTATTGCTATGGTGTTGCTATGTGTGTGTGTGTGTGTGTGTGTGTGTGTGTGAGAGTGATATTTCTAATGTTGTGAGTCTCATGAGTTTCTCTCTCTGTGTGTTTCAGTCATGAGTTCTTCCATCTACTCTGGACACTATAAAGGTGAGTTAGGGTTAGAATGGGGGGGGGGGGGGGGGTTAGGGTTAGGACTAAGATAGAACTTCATTTCTATTTACTCATTTCAAAGCTGATCTATCCCTAAAAAAATAAATGAATAAAAAGTGCTGTGATTGACCTAGTTTATGAACTCATGTTGAATGATCACTTCTGAAATATGTGTGTTTGGTGTCTCTGAGTCTCATTCAGAAAATGTTGTTATAGAACAGGGGTTCTCAACCTTTTGCAAGCTGGGCCCCCCTAAAGCTGGTTCATTGCAGTTGGGGCCCCCCCTCCTCCCGGCGCCACCCCCCCCCCCCCCTTCCCGGCGCCACACCCACTACACCACCTTGCATAGATAGATAGATAGATAGATAGATAGATAGATAGATAGATAGATAGATAGATAGATAGATAGATAGCCCTAGGCTAGGCTATTATTGTTAGGCCCACACTATTATTATTATTATCATTATTATTATTATTATTATTATTATTATTATTATTATTATTATTATTATTATTATTATTATCATCATCAGTAGCGGTAGGTAGGCCTATTATCATTACTAGGCTTTTGTTATAATTGGCAGTAGCACCAGACTTCTAATGTGAGCTTGCAGGCATTATTATTATTATTATTATGAGTAGTGGTAGGCCTATTATCATTACTAGGCTATTGCTATATAATTATATGAGGGTACATGCTTTATTGTTGTTGTTGTTATTATTATTATTATTTTTATTATTATTATTATTATTATTATTATTATTATTATCATCATCAGGAGGCCTATTATCATTACTAGGCTATTGCTATAATTGGGAATTGGCACCAGACCTCTGATATGAATTTATGCTTTATTATTGTTATTATTACTAGGCCTATTAGTAGGCATATCATCTGCATTTTTTACAGAAGCTTGCAGGTAGGCGATGTTAATGTGAGAGATGAGCCTGCTTTGCCTTGCAAAGATCCTCAATTCTTGGCGCAATGTCTGATAAACATAGCCTCAAATCATCCTCGATGTGTGCACGATTGCGGTATTTCGTTTTGAGTGCAGTAATTTTTGAGAATCCTGCCTCACACAAATATGTCGACACGAAAGGGAGGAGAATCTTCAAGGCGACGTCACAAAGTTGAGGGTATTCCTGCATCAATGCTGCCCAGAATGACGAAAGAGGGCAGGAGGTAAAGAGTTCCTTCAGCCTACTGTCACTCTTCAGCTCAATAAGCTGTTCCTGCATATCAATTGACAGCTCGTTTGTTGTGCACACAAATGGATCTCGAACCCACGCAAAAGAGCGATAATCCTCTTTAAAGTACGTCGCAAATTGTTTTCTCATTGCTGACAGGTGCTCAGACGCTTATTGAAATAGAGAGGAGAAATCGTGTGACGTGCCTGCATCAGTGATAAAGTCTGCAAGGCTGGGGAACATGTCGCAGTTCCCTCGACTGATGCGGCCATGCCAGAGGTCAAGTTTTTGAAGGCGTCCACTCTGTCTGTGAGGAGCAAAATATGAGTTTCGCGGCCTTGCAAAGACAGGTTGAGGCCATTCAAGCGGTCAAATATATCGACCAAATAGGACAGAGATGCAAGCCACATAGTGTCATCCAGATGCTTTGCCAGATCTGATTTGATTTCTGTCAAAAACCACTTCACCTCCTCTCGCAGCTCATACAACCGCTGTAACACCCGCCCCCTGGAGAGCCAGCGAACTTCACTGTGCAGAAGCAGCTGTTCGTGCCCTGACCCCATCTCCTGGCAGAGGACCCCAAACAAGCGAGAGTTTAGCGGCCGTGATTTGATGAGATTTATCATTTTCACGGATTGGTTCAGCACGGAGTCAAAGAGAACCGGCATTTTTTTAGCAGCTAGTGCTTCGCCATGGACCATGCAATGTGTCCATTTCACAAGTGGAGCTACTTGCTGAACGCGAGCAGCTAGGCCATGCTCACGGCCCGTCA
>NC_139654.1:2562500-2592500 GCF_951799395.1 Argentina silus | reverse complement strand
GTGCATTAGATATGTGATGGTATCGTCCACTCCAACCTTCTCCTGGTATGCAAACTGTAGTGGGTCCAGTGCATGGCTAACCTGGGGTCTGAGTGTATGTAGAAGCAGTCTCTCCATCGTTTTCATTATGTGTGAGGTGAGTGCGACAGGCCTGAAGTCATTGAGTTCTTTTGCGTGTGGCTTCTTTGGGACAGGGATAAGACATGATGTCTTCCACAGTGTTGGGGCCCTACCAAGACGTAGACTCAGGTCAAATAAGTACCTCAGCGGCTATCCCAGTTCGGCAGCACAGGTCTTGAGCAGTCTGGGACACACTTTGTCTGGACCCGCTGCCTTCCTGGGTTTAAGTTGCTTTAGTCCCAATCTCACCTGGTCTGCCATGATTGTAGGGGGGAGTGGCTGGGAGGGAGGGGGGGGTGGGTGGTGGGGTGGCTCTTTGTCCCTGGGCGCTCCAGTAGACAGTGGCTGATGGCTGGTGATTGAGGTCGGTGACGCCTTTGATGATGGGGGGTGTTGGGAGATGGGGGGGTGTGTGAGATGGGGGAGAGGTGTAGAATGGCCCTGCACGCCGACAGAGACAGAGACAGCTCCTGGAGAGGGGGTGGGGTAGGCCACCGCAGCTGGGTGGTCGAACCTGTTGTAGAACTGGTTCAGTTCATTGGCCCGGTCTCGACCTCCCTCAACACAGCTACTGCTCTTCCTCATGCCCGTCATCATCTTCATCCCATCCCACACCTCTCGCACGTTGTTCTGCTGCAACTTCCTCTCTACCTTCCTTCTGTATAACTCCCTTGCCTCTTTCAGCTTGACTTTGAGTTCCCCTTGTGCGTGCTTCAGCTTTGAAAGGTCCCCCTCTTTGAACGCCCTCTTTTTCTTATTGAGGAGGGCCTTGACATCGCTGGTAATCCAAGGCTTGTTGTTTGGAAAGCAGAGCACAGTTTTTGTGGGAACAACAATGTCTTCACAGAAGTTCAGGTAGTCGGAGTAGCAGTGTGCGAGCCCATCAATGTCATCACCATATGATTGTTGGAAAATATTCCAGTCTGTTATGTCCAAGCAGTCCCTGTACTAAGTAATGTTAGTACAGGGGGGGTCAGGGTAAGGGCAAGCTCTTCAGTTCTACAGTCGTTTGGTCTCATTCAGAAAATGTTGTTGTAGAAAATCTCAACCTCTGGATTGTTGGGTTAGGTTTATGCAGGTCAGAGGTCAAGTTACTGGACGACTGTTTCTACCAAAATGACGTCTTATTCATAACCTCCAATAACACCAACCTGTTCTAACTCTGATTCCTCCTCCACCTGCACCTCCAACTACATCTCCACCTCCACCTGCACCTCCACCTCGACCTCCACCTGCATCTCCACCTGCACCTCCACATGCATCTCCACCTCCACCTGCATCTCCACCTCACCCTCCACCTGCACCTCCACCTGTATCTCCACCTCCACCTGCACCTCTATCACTACCTCTACCTCCACCTCCACCTCTCACTACCTCTACCTCCACCTCCACCTCCACCTCACCCTCCAACTCCACCTCTACCTCCACCTCCACCTCCACTTCCACTTCCACCTCCACCTCCACCTGCAACTCCACCCCACCGTCACCTCACCCTCCACCTCCACCTGCAACTCCACCCCACCCTTCACCTCCACCTCGCTGCAGAAACGCTGCAGGGCTCCAATTAAGAACCCTCTGCCCTCTACACATACAGCTAGCTGACCCTCCTAAACACTCCCCTGTCTACACTACACTACAGCTAGCTGACCCTCCTAAACACTCCCCTGTCTACACTACACTACAGCTAGCTGACCCTCCTAAACACTCCCCTGTCTACACTACACTACAGCTAGCTGACCCTCCTAAACACTCCCCTGTCTACACTACACTACAGCTAGCTGACCCTCCTAAACACTCCCCTGTCTACACTACACTACAGCTAGCTGACCCTTTTAAACACTCCCCTGTCTACACTACACTACAGCTAGCTGACCCTCCTAAACACTCCCCTGTCTACACTACACTACAGCTCGCTGACCCTCCTGAGGGTCATTGAACACTGCCCTCTGGTGTCAGAATGGGAACACTGCCCTCTGGTGTCAGAATGGGAACACTGCCCTCTGGTGTCAGAATGGGAACACTGCCCTCTGCTGTCAGAATGGGAACACTGCCCTCTGGTGTTAGAATGGGAACGTTGCCTCTGGTTGTGTGAATAGGACCAGAGATTGTATATACTAGAGATAGGCCTCTCGCCTAATTCATTGTTGGTTTTGACAGAGACGGGGAAGATGGCGCCTGTCCCATGTGGGGATACATTTCTGACCAATCACCACGCAGTTATAGATTAGCGTTACTGACAGCTGTCGTTGCTAGGTTCGTGTTGCTAGGATCACGTATATTATTTTATAGCCCGATTCTAACTGGTAATTAGCCAGTATTTAGTAAGAAACTATGAGGTAACTATGTGGTAACAAGGGCTTCTGCTGCCTCAGTGAGTTCATCACCATGGTAACTACCTGGTCTTGAATGACACACAGAGAGGCTTGAGTCAGTCAATCGAAAAGAAACAGCGTTTAGATTAGATTAGATTCAACTTTATTGTCATTGTGCAGAGTACAAGTACAGAGACAACGAAATGCAGTTAGCGTCTAACCAGAAGTGCAAAATAGCAGAAAGTGCAATGAACAGTATTTACAGGTAGTGCAATATATGAGCAGTAAGTAGTGCAGTATAATATAAGTAGTGCAGTGTAAGCAGTATATGAGTAAGCAGTAGCATTATAGCAGAATAAATGAGTTACAGTATGAACAGTGTAGCAGCATATGAGCTGTATTGGTAATGCAGTCTAGCAGTATATATGTATTTACAGTAACATAAGGTAGATAGCAGAATAAATATAAATATGGAATGCTGTATGAACAGTATAAACAGGTATGTACAGTATGTGCAGATATGTGCAGTGTATTAACAGTAGTATTAAAGAAAATATAGAGATATGTGCATATGTGCATTATGAACAGTATGAACAGTTTAATTGAATATGACATTTTATTTCATATCAATAATGATACAAAATCATGTTATTTTATTCCTGTGTTGAACAGCTCAGCCTGATGAAGAGAAGCCAAGCAATGATGTCATCATGTCAGATTTGGATCCTCAGGAGTAACTGAACGTCCAGCAACAAGACATGGAAGCTATTTTAGCTCAGCTTTGAAGGGGCAATCTGGGATTGGTGAATCCATGTTGGGACTCATAAATTAATGATATACAGGATAGCCATTGAGGACATCATTGGGGCTTTAAAAGCAATACAACAATAACAATTTTAATTCCATTAAAAACTCTTTAACATATATTGTCTATCTCAATTCCAAATAATATAGATAACATGTATGATTAATATTTGCAATTAATCTCTGCTAGATCAGATTTCACAATGGAAGTGCAATTCGTTTTTTGTGATAAAGTTATAATTTATGTAAAAAATCTGCTATAATAAGGACTTGGGTGGAATAAATCATGCTTATCTCTGAAAAGTTGAAATGAAACAATGTTTTCATTGATGTTTATTACTTTTGAACAGATATTGAGATATTCTTATTATAATCAAGATATTCTTATTACTATCAAAGCTGTGAAAAGCAAATACAGGTGATGAACGACAATAGAAACACGAGAACCAGACTTAGATCGATTTAGTCACTGGATATGAAATACATCTCTCAAAAATGTCTCAAAAATAATTTGAGATGATTTACAATAAATAGAAACACAAAACATGAACGAAATGTACACTGCTTTATTCACTGTCAATGAAATACAGTACACGTCTGAAAAATACATCTCTCAAACAATTCTGAAATACTATTGGATACATGTGAATTAGAAAAATGGTGTGTGTGTGCATGGGCATGCCTGTCTACACAACACATGATGCACAGAATTTGAGAGTATGTGTACTACAGATGTACTTTTAGCAGTTTCTGCATGTGGTTTGTGTCTTTGAGTCCTTTGAGGGTTCACACACCTCGCTGCGCTTCCTCTTGTTGCCACCAGCTGCAATCTAAAATAATGAAAATACTTTATTAGTTCAGGATTTGTTTTCCACCACATCTCCTAATACTCAATTTCAATTTGACCTACACTGAAAAAAATTATTTTTAAGAAAAAAAAAAATCCTATTTTTAGTCTAATGAGAAGAAGAATCTTGCCAAGGATTTTTCACGTAAGAAAAATAGTCTTATTTTGAGAAAATATATCTAACTTTTTCTTAATAAGATTTACCAGCTAATATCAAGCCCAATTTAAGTAGGAACAAGGTATGGACATATTTTGCAAATTATCCCAGCAAAGGAACAAGATTATGTTCCTTATTTTAAGATTGAGACCACTTGCACAATGTTACGAACCCCCGCCAGATACTACGTCTAGGGATATAAAAGGGGGGAGAAACGTAACATACTGTATCTGTGTATGCGGCTGAGACCCGCTGGTGCGGTGGTAGTGCAACACACACAACTACTGAGTATAAAATTAAAATAAGACAGATTTATTAGAAATATATACAACAAACAACCAGACAACATGGGGGAAACATAGAGAGGGAACTAAGGGGAGGACGCCAGACGGCGCCAAATAAATGAAAACAAAAATAACCCCAAAGCTAATTTCTAGTCCTATCTATTCTAACTACGAAAACATCGGCTAAGTAACTAACTAAATCTTGCCCGCCTACCCTAGACCCAAAATACAAGAGGTGGCGCCCGCCTGGGGAAGCTAACCTAATGTATATAACAAGACCAACCTGCGTGATTGGGCGTCTTACCTGCCTAACTCGCCCTCCCTTGGGGCTAACTACAGGTGTGGCAGCGAACACAATGGTAGGACAGACACTAACAGAACAGTCAGATACGAGGATTACAATTGACAGATGAAAAACCGCTACGATGCTACCACACCCCTCTCTCTTCCTGAAGAGTGCGCGGGACTTTTAAACAGAGACGGACGATGGTCTGATACGATGATGGAGGCCGCCAGGTGAACCCATTGGTCGAAGGGCAACAGGGGGAGTGACGGATGAAACGATGATTGACAGGGGGATGAACCAATACCTGGGAGAGAGACAGAGGGAAAAACAAACAGACAAACGACACCACACGCACACAAATGTGGGGACGTAACACACACACACACACACACACACACACCCACACATACATACACATACACATACACACCCACACACACATACACACCCTCACACACACACACACAGCCAGCAGAGGGAGGAAGTCAGCAAGATGATTTACATGACCAGTTCCTGGTCATAGTCCAGTTCATTACACACAACACAGAGAAAGAAGCAGATTCCTCTCACGAGACGGAACCTTAACCTCGATAGTAACGCAAATACACAGAAGCTGATTTCCGTTACCAAAAGGTAAGAATCTTACAGAAATATGACAGCGCTTATTTTTTAGATTGTTTTTATTGCTGTTGTTGTTGTTGAGGCTATTTTTGTTCAAATGTGTAGCTCACGGTATGAGGAAACAAGTCAAGTACAGGACACAAAAGTCTTCATTGTTAGGCTATAGCCTCCCCGAACAACAGTGAACCACACAGCAAATTCAGCAGAGTTACATTTCTGGTGTTAATGAGAATTGAGTCAATCTCACTCTACTTGGAGTTGATCTATCTCTGTATGTTGTCTAATCTGTTAGATTTCACACTGTAGCATGAAAGAGTTGGTGTCAAAATGCAGTGTTATAACCGTTTTCTTGAAATCAACTATCAGAGTGTCACATTGAAGATCTCCGACACTTAATTTGAACACCTCCAGTGTAAAGCTTTCCTTGCGGTTAGCCCCACCCACAGACATTGGAATTTCAACGCCTAGAGCAGGGGTGTCAAACTCATTTTCACCCTGGGCCACATCAGCATCATGGTTGCCCTCAAAGGGCCGGTTGGAACTGTAAGACTGTATACATGTTACTTCTCCTTAACATATTGTAACAAATAACTGTCTGCATTTGATTATCATTTATTCAAGTGTACAAATATTGTACATGCATTTACATAAATGTAAAAATATATGTAAGCACATTGCACTGTTATTATAACATAAATCCCTTTAATTTATCAGGTTAAGAAACCCACATTACTCCAATCAATGGAAGATCAAACTTTTCAAGTGAATAACAAAGACAAATATGATTAAACAAGTTATTCAAATCAACTTTTTGTAAAACTTTTTTTGTCACAGTTGAGAAGGACAGAACCATGGTAGAACAAATAATTGTCAACTGCTAAAACATGTGGGACATGTGTGGCATTTAACAAAAACAAATAGCTGCAGACAGCCTTACAGAGGGCATACATCCAACTAATGAGTGTACTCCATCACCGACACTGCCTCGTAAGACAGAAGACATATCGTTTTTTCTTCTTGAAGCATAAACATGTATTCGTCTTCCCACCTTTCATTAAATTACCTTCCCTCTGCATCGACTTTTCTGTTCTTGGACATTTTGGGATTATTTGTAGATCTTTTTCATATCCATCACCGGTTTAGTCAAACGCCGATGTGCGATCTAGCGGCAGGATCCCGTCATTTCGCGGGTCACAAATTTGACATGCATTGTGGGAGATGTAGTTTATGGTCACTGTACGCTGTAAAGCAGCGTAGACTTTTATTTTAAGACAATTATGTACTTTTTAAGCTCTCGCGGGCCACATAAAATGACGTGGCGGGCCGGATTCGCCCCGGGTCTTGAGTTTGACACGTGTGGCCTAGAGTGTGAGGAGTGAATGACACCACCCCTCCCTCCTCCCCTCTCTGGAATCCACGGCAGGTGAAAGAAATCGGCCATTTGACTTTTTGCATGGTGGCCGTAAGTCACCGTTAATTACATTTACATTTTTGGTTTTTAGCAGACGCCTTTGTCCAAAGCGACTTACAACATACATTTAAATAGATGACCATGAGTGATATTGTTATGCAAATACGTATTTAGACCTTGGTATGATGTTTAGACTGCAGTTTTTACTCAAGCTTAGCCAGGACTATGTTAGCCAGCTACCTAGCGTTTGTTTCTTCTACTAATATACCTTTTCTGATTATTAAGTGTTACTGTAAGCTTATGGTAATTCTCCTTGAGTTTGTAACGTTTGGCAGTGTAGGTTAAGTTACATCATTTTCGCTATCTTTTGTGTTAGCTAACTGCTCACATTAGCAAATTGGCTAGGTGAGAACATGCCTCCACGTGTTAGCTGCGTGTGAGTTGGTATTGCAAAATCCTGATATGAGGACTGTTCATATCTGTAACTTCAATTGTGGGTATCAGACCCACAGAAAACGTTTCAACTTTTTACTTGGAATAGTTAGTGGAGCAGCTAGGAGGTGTTTTCTCCTCAAAATGAATGAAAAGCAACAGGCAGATGCATGGTGAAAATCCTCATTGTTTCATGATTCTCCTGTAAATCGATAGCTTGTTGGTCATAAATCAATTGTAGTTTTCAATAATAGGCTACTGTGCAAATTCAAAAGGATTTTAAGGTTTGTAGAAAGGATGACTTTACATAAATTATATAAGTTCTTCATATAAAAACTACCTCAGTATCACTGCACTGTGATAGTGATGCATATTCTTAATCTTGACACTTATGTTTTTATTTTTTTATTCACAGCAGGCGGTAAACCTCACCTTGTTTCACTCTCTTCACATTGATAAGCACTGTCATGTTTTACAGAGGCATTATGATTCTGGCTCTGGTTCTATTTGGACTGTGTGGGCCTGGCTTGATTAACAAATAGTTATTTAATTATATCCTTTTACAGGAAATGCTGGTTAAAGTGGAGATCCGAGGAGTGCAGGAATACATTAGAGTTCCACTGATCAAGTCTTTCAATATTCAAGAAGTTCCTTCAAGAAAGTTTGTAGTTTATTTATGGAAATAGTTTTGCATTTAATGTTATCACTGTAGTTGAACATGCAATCTTAAATATTCTGCAAATACAGTGATTAGTTTGCAGGTGCTAGTGTCCCATAGGTATTACACAAACTGTTCTATCAGCAAATAGATTAATATTGTATTAATGCAATGTACTGTACTTTTGATTCTCCTAGTAACAGAGAAGTTTAGTCTGGAAGAGAGTTTCAGTGGGGGCGAGCTAAGCTTGACTGATGTGACAGGGACAGAGGTGGGTGGAGATGTCTTCGATGAGCTTGTAAAGTCAGGTGTCTTGACCTTCATGGTCCCTTTCCCAGTAGGTAAGGAAAGTACTTGAAAAGGCAGGGGTTTTGATGAGGTATCACAGGCAGTGTGAACCCTGAGAGGCACATAGTGTTTTGTCAAATATTGTCATTATCATTTTGGAGGCCTCAAACTGTTATCATTTGATATTCTATTGATCATTATCTTTGGCACACATATTATCCATAGATGGACAGTACCTAAAATGTGTAAAAGATAATATACCGTACTATACCGTAAAAAAAATAAAATAATAATAATTTTTCCATTTATTTGTTTTAATGCTTTTGTTACTGATGAATACATGTACATTTAAATTAATTTTGTCTGCCATTTTGTAGATCTGGATGTTCAGCTGGTCGAAAATGAGGCATTCTCATCTGTCGTGACTGCACTGTCCCCAGCTTCATCCCATTCATCCTTGGTCGCTTCATCCCATTCATCCTTGGTAGTGGCGGAGACTCCACTATCCCCAGCTTCATCCCATTCATCTGATTCTACAATTGTCCTTGAGTCCACAAGAAAGAGGAGGAACCCATCAGGGTTAATGGATCAATATGAAGCAAAACAGGTAAGCTTTGAAAAAATACATTTAAAATCCTCAATTAAGTCATTTTTATTATTGATAATATCTTTAAATATATATCTGCAGAAGAATATTGGGTATTCTGTATAAAGGAATGCCATAGAAAAGTGAATTGTTTTTTTGGGGGGAAAAAATCACAAAAATCCTCTTTTAAATTTCCGTAAGCAAGCTTCCTTACAAGCCTCCATTGTAACATGTTTTGTCAGAAAGTTGAAAATGTTCTGAGGGCCAATCAGAAGGGTGAGAAATCTTTAAGGAGTATGACAAGACGACAACACTACCGGATGCAACACGTAAACAGATGGTGAACATCCTGGTTGCAGATATGATGGAGTTACATAGGTAAGAATGTATCTCCATCTTCTCTCCCTTGCAAAACATACACACTTACAAGGTGGGCTCAAGCATAAACTATGATTTGTTTTGAAAGGAGGATTCCACCGCCAAGTGTGAGAACCAATTATGCACTGGGAATTGTGACACTTTTTCCTTACCTCCAAGATCCATTCTCCAAACAAGGATATGCAAGTTCTTGTTTTCTATGTGAAAACCCAAACCATTGTATTTTCTATACTTTCTTCCCTTTTTAGTTTCCTTGTTTGTATTTAAATCCTGTTTCAGATGAGTATATAGGTTTCTCAGCCTTGTATTTCCCACTAGTTTTTGTAAAGTTGTATATTGTCAGTGTCTAAACTTATTGTGTTGAGTAATTTATATGAATATGTGTGCCTTAGTTTTGTTGTCTTAAACAGGAACACTACTATGATCCTGAGGGTAACACTGGCTACATTGCATGGAGGATCAAGACGGTTCAACGCAACACCTCTGCTGGCTCCCGGGGTCATTCCAAGACAGTTATTCAGGATGGTCCAAAAGCCAGACGAGAATCTTTGTTGGCCTGTGAACAGCTATTTGGTGAGGAGTGCAGGGAGGCGATATCTACAATCAGACATTCAACTGATGAATCTGTGGTCAGAGACAAAATGAGAGTGACTTTTGAGTATCGACAGAAGATGGTCCATGATGAGGATGCATCATCATCAGTCCTGGATGTGTTCCTTCGTTTCCTTGATGTGCCTGGATTGGTAAGAAAATCTTTAGCTTTTGTAGTAGTTTCAGTATTTGACCCCACCATTTCCCTTTGTCATCTATACTTAAATCTGTATATCAAAATATTGTCTCCTTGTTTTTAGATCGACCAGGATTTCTCCATGATGTTTGGTGACGAAGTGTCTCAGAAATTCCTGGCAAAGTGGTCAACATTCTTCAAGCCAAAAGTCATCGCAGACTGCAAGACTCTTCCACCAAATCAGTACATTGTTGAGCTTCTGTCAGGAACTGAACCTCAACCTGAGGAAAACCACGGTCAGTAAAGACGGTTTTGTATTTCCAAAATATTTCATTAGTGTTCATTAGTTCATTAGTGTTCATTAGTGTCTAACTTCATTCTTTTGTGATGTCTTTAGGATGGGACAGTGATATGTCATCAATCCTTTTGCTTCTGCATCTGCTCCCTCCGACCTCAAGAGGACAGAAAAAAACAGCCAAGATCAGTTCAGCTCAAGCAGCCAGCCATCTTGTGAGATATCTTAAGGTATGCAAAAGTTAATTTTTAAACCTCAGATGTGCACTTTGAGGGGCAGATTATTTTGGAATTCTGAGACATACATCATTTCATTTTGTTCATTCCATCTGTAAATAAGCTGTGATGAAACGCTTGGTGATAAAAAAAACATGCAAAGAGTTTAATTTTCATATTTACTTTGTCCCTTTTCTGACCTACAGGAAGGAGCCAGTGTGACTACCTTCCTTGAGACTGCTGACACAAAACAACCATTCCTCCTCTGCATCGGTGAGCAAAGGAATGATATCCAATGGTTCTACCTTGTTATCGACCGAAAACCGATACCATGCAAGGCACATACATCAGTGGCAGCTTTTGATGAACTGTTCAAAACTCACTACGTCTTCAGTCTTTCATATGACGAAGCTCTTTGTAATTTCTACACATTTATCCAAACCACAATTTACAATATCGATATCAGAAGAGCAAAGTAGAGCCCACGTCGTGTTAAAGAACTTAGAGCAAGACTGCTGCAGCGAGAGGACTGCATTTATAAACAGCCTTCAAGATGTTCACATGTTTTGTATGTAAAGCGCACCACAACATTTTTTTGGTTCTTTGCCAACATCTAAAATTTCAACATGGTCTATATCCTGGCAAAACGTTACGTTTAAAATGTGGAGAGCTAGGTTGTCCATTATCATTTCATACTGAAAGTGGCTTCCGAAAGCACCTCAACAAGGTGCATAGTCACAGCATGGATCAAGAGGTTGATACTAATCAGGATGTTGCCACTCAGAAAGAATGTGAGGCGGAATGTTCAAGTGATCGCCCAACTGTTGTTGCCACTTTGCAGATTCCACCGGTACCAACAAAGCTTTGTGAAGTAACAAGTCAGCTACCTTCAATGTGTGGATCAATTGTTGCACATCTGCAAGCATCAGGTCTCCCTGAAAGTGCTGTCCAAACAATTGTTTGTTCAATGGAAGAAGTCGTTAATGACGTCCAAAGCCAAGCACGAGTAGCAGTTCTCAAAACGGTTTCTCCTGAAACTAAGAGTTCAGACATTTCTCAAAAAATAGAGCACTGTTTTGATCAATTAGGTAATCCTTTTTCAGAATTAAACACGGGGGCAAAGAGGCATAAATATTACAATGAAAAATGGGAAATTGTTGAACCTAAAGAATATGTCCTTGGGGTGAGACTGGATTTGCGCAGAGATAGAACTACAGGTGTCTACAATCAGGTTCCTGTAACAAACAAGTGCATGTATGTGCCGATTCTGGGTACACTCAAATCCATATTCAAAAACAGCCAAGTAAGAGAGAGCTTTTTACAGGACAAACAAAGTGAAAATGGTATTTACAAAGACATCAATGATGGGTCATATTTCCAAAACCATGCCCTGTTCTCACAGCAAAAGCATGCTTTACAGATTCTACTCAATTACGACGATTTTGAAACTGCTAACCCTCTCGGTTCCAAGAAGGTGATACACAAAATTGGGGGTGTCTACTTTACTCTAAAAAAATCTTCCATCCAAGTGTAACTCAGTACTGATGAATGTACATCTTGCAGCTCTATTCTACACTGAAGATCTGAAGACATATGGTTTTGATGTGATACTAAAGCCTCTTATTGATGACCTGAAAATCGTAGAAACTGAAGGAATACAGCTTCCTTGTTTTGAACAACCATTGTTTGGCTCAGTAATTCAAGTAACAGGAGATAATCTGGCTTTAAATAGCTTGTTGGGGTTTGTGGAATCTTTCAGTGCAACACATTTTTGTAGGTTTTGTTTAATGAGTAAGGAAGAAGTGCAATCTGTATTTACTGAGAATCATCCTGGGTTAATTTTCCGTTCCAAAGAGGGTCATACTGAACATTGTAGGGCACTAAATGAAAATCCTGAACTGCGTTCATTATATGGTGTTAAAAAGTCATGTGTGCTCAATACATTAGAGTATTTCCATAACACTGATAACTATGCTGTTGATATAATGCATGATTTGCTAGAGGGTGTGGTACAGTATGAACTTAAGCTGGTTTTTGAGTACCTTGTTAAACAGGGCTATGTCTCTTTGAACTCATTGTCAGACAGGATACAGAGCTTTAATTACGGTTACACAGAACATAAAAACAAACCAAGTGGGTTAAAGATGGATGATAAGAGCAAACACCTGGGTCAGAATGCCGTCCAGTCATGGTGTCTTCTGCGCAACACTCCACTTATATTGGGTGATGTCATTGAAAGGGATAACAGTCACTGGAACTTTCTGCTGCTTCTAATACAGATAGTCAATATAGTGTTTTCCTACACCATAACTGATGGGATGATATCTTACTTGAAACATCTGATCTGTGATCACCAACATCTGATCTGTGATCACCATACTCTGTTCAAAGCATTGTTTCCCGACAAGAGGTTGATCCCCAAGCACCATTTGATGATACACTATCCGAGATGCATCCAAAAATTCTTCCCACTTATCCATATGTGGTGCATGCGATTTGAAGCCAAACACGCATTTTTCAAAAGATGTGGTAAAATCACAAATCATTGGTGAAGCAGCATCAGCGCCAATTGGCGTTTCAATTTGAAAATCATTGTTTTAGACGATTTGAATTTGGTCCTACAACATCAAAAACAATCAGCACCTTGCAAGGATGGGAAGAACTTAGTCAGACATTATATTTAGAAGCATGTTCAAGTGTTTCAAGCACCAACTGGGTCAGAAATGATGGTACTGAGTACCAGGTTGATTTGTTCATATGCACTGGATGTACCGATGATCTCCCTGCTTTCAAAAAGATCTGTGATATTATTATATACGAAGAGGGTGCTTTCATAATAGCCTGTAATGTAGAAACAATGTACTATGATGACCACTTTAATGCCTACTGTATAGAAGACCAAATGGATGAGTTTTCTGTTATCTGCGTGGATGAACTGACCCATTTCAAACCATTTGACAAGCAGTGCTCTAATGAGAATAGTCACAAAGCATACATAGTGCCCTATTCTTATATGTAGAAAAGTTTTCAGTAAATACAGATTGCACTTCTGTCACAAAGTTGTCGCAGTGAAGTTGTTACATTATTTTTCATTTTTTATTTTGAATGAATAAGCCTCAAAGTCTGGTACTATTCTGTGACGTACATCATCTAATTTTGTTCATTGCATCTGTAAATAAGATGTGATGAAATGCTTAGTAATAAAACCATGCATATTTACTTTGTACCTTTGCTTACCTACAGAAGGGAGCCAGTGTTACGTGTACATTTAAATTGTCTTTCTTTTGTCTGCCATTTATCTGCCATCAAGATCTGGATGATAACAAAATAAAACATGTTTTTTATAAAGCAATCAACTTGTATGTCATTCTTATTTTTAATTGGTTCATTTCCGAATTATTGAAATATTTAAATGTTTTATTTTAATTGTATAGTAGCATATTTTGACTTCATAGTGTTAATGAGGCAACTCCTTTTATAGAAATTCAAATCACACTGAGAGAGTTAATTTCTAACACTAAGCACTGAGTTGAAAACATGTAACACTGGTAAATGTTAACCAGTGTTAAATTTCAACTATAGAAATAGTTGATATTAACTCTATTATAGTGGAAACATGGCAACACTTTCAAAATTGTTAAATTCACTCTGTGGGGAGTGGAACCCCTACGGACACTTTAAATGTGTTGAAATTAACTCTTTTACAGTTAATTTGAGTCTGTCGATTTTGCTGTGTAGTGATTCAACTGCTAGTGATTCAACTACTCGTGATTCGACTACTAGTGATGATTCAACTACTAGTGATTCAACTGCTAGTGATTCAACTACTAGTGATTCAACTACTAGTGATGATTAAACTACTAGTGATGATTCAACTGCTAGTGATGATTCAACTACTAGTGATTCAACTGCTAGTGATTCAACTACTAGTGATTCAACTACCAGTGATTCAACTACTAGTGATGATTCAACTACTAGTGATTCAACTACTACTGATGATTCAACTACTAATGATTCAACTGCTAGTGATGATTCAACTACTAGTGATTCAACTGCTAGTGATTCAACTGCTAGTGATTCGACTACTAGTGATGATTCAACTACTAGTGATTCAACTACTGTCTCCCGGCAGTCAGGCCCTGTACAGTACCCCGGACCAACCCTCCGACTAACAGGTATGGACCTCAGCCTGCAGGGTCTTACCCTGTAAGCTACTTCCTAACAGGTCCTGTGTAGGTTGGTGTCGATTAGACTCACTCCGCTGTTAACAGTCTACGTCCCATAGTTCCTCCATTGACTTCCTTTACCCACTTCAGTTGAACTGAAAAACTCCCCCGAAAACCGTACACAGAAGTGGGTAACCTCTATGGTTAACGACTGCTCTAATCTTATATGAGTGCAAGTTGGTGTGGTTGCGGAAAGGTGTTTATCGGTAAGTACAATTTACCCAAAGGAGGTAACGATGGGCTACATATAACCATTCAGATCCTATGATGAAATATGCACAGTAATCTATAACCTTTTATGTCACTAGGAGGAGGTAGAAATACTTTTGATGAATGGAATAGTTCAATAAAAATAACATTTTTAAAAATTGAGTTTAGAAAACTGTTACTTTAAATGCAGGTTAGATTGTTTAATAATGGCTTAAAGCATTACAGCATAGCTAAGTTATCCTAAAAATGGGTTACAGACAGAGTATTAAAATATTAAAATGATGAAAATATAAAAATGATAAAAATTAGAAAAGAATAAAATCTCTACCTCTATCCCTCCTCTGCCTAATCTACTTTTAAATTTAGAGAAGACCCAGTTCCTCTCCGTCGAGTGAAGCCGGTTCCTCTTTCCGCCACGGCTGTGGTAAAGAGCCGGTGTTATGCTCCCCTGGCCGAGGGACTCTGATTCCCGCAGAGTGTCTCAGCTTTGCCCCCTGAAACTGCTCTACCGGTCTCAGCTTTTCCTCTAAGTCCGTTCTTCCTCAAAGAAAGGTCCGCCAGGTCCTCTGTTGCAATGCAGTGGCGAGTCCGTTAGTCAGGATTTGATCAGAGTGTGAACTCCGGCCACGGAGACATAGAGAAAATGGCGCCGCCGATGCCGGTCGCCGTTGTGAGAGCTCCGCAGAGGATGTGCGTTTTTTTAGCTTTTATGTGTTTTCTAAATGTTCTCATTGTGAGAAACTCACTGGCACTGATATCCTACGACAAGCACACACTTCTACATTTAAACTACAACTTAAGACCAAGTTTTTTGGATAATTATTCTATCGACACGGCATGCCGGCGGAGATCAGAAGGACCCCCCACGATAACAACAATGGGAGCGCGCCAAAAAAGAGGAGGAAACACCGGGGAAAGCGGGCAGGCATTCGGAATCGGCTGAGAGCTCAGGCCCACCGTCCACCTCTGCCTAGCATACTTCTTGCTAATGTCCAGTCTCTGGAGAACAAGATGGATGATCTAAGGGCGAGGATTACTTTCCAGCGAGACGTAAGAGACTGTAACATCCTTTGTCTAACAGAGACATGGCTTACCTCGTTGGTACCGGACCGAGTCATCTGCCCTTCCGAGTCCTTCTCTGTTTTCCGGGCGGATAGAACGGAGGAGTCCGGCAAATCCAAGGGTGGTGGAGTTTGTTTCATGACCAACAACAACTGGTGTAACCCTAACAACGTAACGACGCTTTCTCAGTCCTGCTCGGCTGACCTGGAGCATCTGACCATCTCATGCCGCCCATTCTACCTTCCCCGGGAGTTTAGCTCAGTCATCATCACAGCCGTCTACATTCCACCACAGGCCAACACCGAGGCAGCGCTATCGACCCTACATGACACGCTGTGCCGGCATCAGAGCAACCACCCTGAGGCGGCGATGATAGTAACAGGTGATTTCAATCGGGCTAACCTTAAAAAAGTTATGCCTAACTTCCGTCAACACATCAAGTGTGCCACCAGGGGAGATAGAACTTTGGACCATTGTTATACTCAGTTTAAGAATGGGTACAAAGCTGTTTCCCACCCTCCCTTTGGGAAATCAGATCACTGCGCCATTCTGTTGATGCCTGTTTACAAACAGAGGATTCAACAGGTAGCGGTCGTGAAAAGGGAGGGAAAGCGGTGGTCCGACCAATCAGAGGCCGCGCTACAAGACGCGCTGAGTGACGTCGACTGGGATATGTTTCAATCAAGTTCCAGCGATGTCAGCGAGTTTACAGAGACCGTCTTGGACTTCATCTCTACATTAGCCGATAACATCGTACCAACGACAACGGTAAAGATCTACCCCAACCAGAAACCCTGGGTCGACAGCTCCATCCGTGCCGCTCTGAGGGCTCGCACCGCCGCTTACAACTCCGGGCTGGCATCCGGCAGCATGGAGGAGTATAAAGCGGAGTCCTACAAACTGCGAAGGGCGGTGAAAGCCGCCAAGAGGAGATACGCAGACAGAATGCAGGCGCAGATGGAGAGCAACGACACCAGGGGACTATGGCGAGGACTACGATCTATTACGGATTAACGGCACACACCCTCCTCAACCGGAAGTGCAGATGCCTCCCTAGCCGAAGACCTGAACTCTTTTTATGCACGGTTTGAGGCTGGCAACACCACCGCTAGCGCGCCGGCTAACAACAACAACGTCAGAGCGCTGGCTAGCGTGGCTGATGGGAGTTCACACGCTGGGGCAGAGCAAGCACTCTCCGTGACGGAACACGACGTGAGGAGGGCTCTGCTGAGGGTGAATACAAGGAAAGCTGCTGGCCCAGATGGCATACCTGGGAGAGTACTTAAGACCTGTGCTAACCAGCTAGCTCCTGTGTTCACCACTATATTCAACCTTTCACTGGCTAATTCAGTAGTTCCCACCTGTTTTAAAAGATCATCTATCGTCCCTGTGCCCAAGATCACCTCCCCAGCCTGCTTGAATGACTACAGACCCGTGGCTCTAACCTCAGTGGTCATGAAGTGCTTCGAGAGGCTGATTAAGGATTACATCTGCTCCTCCCTCCCTCCGACCCTGGACCCACTGCAGTTCGCATATAGACCAAACAGATCTACAGACGATGCAGTTTCCCAGGTCCTCCACACCACTCTCTCTCACCTTGACAGGCAGAAGGGGGGCTATGTGAGAATGCTGTTTATAGACTATAGCTCAGCGTTCAATACCATAGTCCCCACCAGACTGGCTGATAAGATGATTGGCCTAGGACTGAACATTCCCCTGTGTGCCTGGATCCTGGACTTTCTGACGGCCAGGCCACAGGTGGTCAGGGTGGGTAGACACACCTCCAGCTCACTCACACTGAGCACAGGGTCCCCCCAGGGCTGTGTCCTTAGTCCCCTCCTCTACTCCCTGTACACCCACGACTGTGTGGCTAAGTCCAGCGAAAACTCCATCATCAAGTTTGCGGACGACACAGTCGTGGTGGGGCTGATCTCAGATAACAATGAGAAAGGCTACCTGGACGAGGTGGCGGACCTGTCACTCTGGTGTCAGGAGAACAGTCTCATCCTGAATGTCTCCAAGACAAAAGAGCTGATTGTGGACTTCGGGAGAGCACAAAAACTAAGGGCCTACACACAGCTGGACATCGGAGGGACTGCTGTGGACAGGGTGAGCAGTTTTAAATACCTGGGAGTCCACATCTCAGAAGACCTGGGCCCGTATCCTTAAAGATTCTGAGAATCCTCTCAGAGAGCTCCTAACTTAACCTAAAAATTCCTTGCCAGGAGTTTTAGCTTAGAAGTGATTCCAGAACATTTTCAGTGAACTCTGAGCCAGGAATGGATGAAAAATCCTATCTTAGTGAGGGGGTGTGGTTGACCCCGTTGCTAGGTATGAGTCATCATTTCAAAAGCCGTGATTGGTTGATCCTATAAGTTTGATGAAAATGAACTTTTGGTGATAATGAGCAAAGGATGTACCCTCAAATCAATAAACATAATTATACACTCTAATCTTATGCAGACTATAATTGTAAATAATATTTCACATTCAAGAAAATATCTGGAAAATGAATAGTAAGCTGTAGGGGTTATAGCCTAACATTAGAATCTAAAATATGTGAAAACTTAAGCTCATTACACCCTGTTCAAATAATGATTTGTGTCTCATTTGCTCATATTAATATCCTAGCTGGCATATTTTGTACTTTCACTTCCATATGGACCCCATTGAAAACAAGATGGCCTATCTCAAGGGGCTGTCCTTAATGAAGTAGAAATTGCAACGTTACAACTCAGTGTGAACTTAACGAGGGTAACACAGCTCAGCTTTTAACAATGTCTGTGATTGCTGGCTGGTCTATTTATGAAGGCTTGTTAACAAATATCCTACAAACACAGAAAATGGAGAAAAAAAGGAATCGCAAGCCGAACTGGACTGAGGAGCAAGGTTTGTTGCTGGCCCAGTTGGTGAACGAACATAAAGGTATGTTACGAGGAAAATTTGGCCCAACTGTCACTAGCCAAGGCAAGAGGCGCGCCTGGGACACAATATCCCAAACAATCAATGCCTCTTTTCCACTGGTGGTGCGGACAGGCGACGATTGTGAGAAAAGGTGGTATGTGCTGCAGTCCAAGGCAAAATATGAGATTGCAGCACACAAGCGGGAATCCTCACTCACAGGTGAGCAAAATACTATGGCCTACCACATAATCTGGCAACTTGCTCCTGCTGGCAAAGTTAATTTACATGCCTAAGTACTGTGCTCATTGACTGTTTCTTTCTAGGGGGTGGACCACCTGCAAAGCGGCTGTCCCAGGTGGCCGACACTGTCTTTCAAGTCCTGGGACACTCTGAGGTCAGTGTCACCGGGCTGCCAACAGGCATTGACACGTCAATGATGCAGGCCCTTGAAATGCAGCAAAGGTAGGACACAGGGTTATTCATATCAACAGTGTTTATTCATTGCAGAAGCCATTTCATGTGTTATCCATGCTCATTGTATTAAATTAATTTAATCAAAACAATAATTAAACTAGGCCTATGTATTTCTGTAGCATGGAGCCATCACAAGAACCGGGCCCATCAAGTTTGCCGCCTGAACCATCTGCAGCTGCTACTCAGGATAGCCCGGCGGATCAAACACCATTCCCATCCGCAGCACCTGCTCCGTCAGCATCCCTGCTGGAGAGAAGATTGCAACTCACAATTGATGTGTTTGAACAACAAAAAAAAGTCCTTTCCCTTCAGGAGGAGTACTACCGCCTTAAAATTGAACACCTAAAAAATAAAGCATTTAGAGATTGTGTTCTGTGTCTTGCATTTAACAATTGCAGGTGATGTGCAGTAAAACTGTGGTAGTTCTTAATACCATCACAAGTTCTCAAATGACATGGGGCTACAGCTTGCCTGAAATGTAAATTTGTGAAGTTTGCCCTGTAAGGCAGTCCACTCTGGGCTAGGTTCCCCTGTGGAATGTGAATATCTTCTTCACCACCATCCTCATCGTTGTCTCCATCCTCATCCTCATCGCCATCCTCCAGAGGTTCTGCAATCTGTCTAACCTTGCAAATATTGTGTAATATTGCACAGGCTATGATGACTTTGCTGACTTTTTCAGGCCTCAGCCGCACCTCTCCGTGGAGAACATGAAAGCGCCTCTTAAGCTGGCCTATGCCACGCTCCACCACCGCTCTTGTTGTCTTGTGGGCCCTACAATAGAATACAGACCTTTAATTATTTGATGGAAATATTGCACTACTTGGATGCTCTAACATATTGCTTGCATTTCATTTCCATGATTTTTGTATTGTTTGGCTTACCTGTTATAGTTTAGTTGGGGCCCTTGGCGTGGCTGGAGGTAAGGTGTAAGGAGCCATGGTTTGCATGGATAGCCACTGTCCCCTAACAAGTGGCAATTAGCTGGCACATAGCGTCTCTCAAAAAGCTGTCTGATGCCACTCTCGGAGAGCATTCTCGCATCATGTGTGGAGCCTGGCCATTTAGCCACAATGTCCAAAATCTTCCAGGCCGCATTGAACACTATTTGCACATTGATGCTGTGGAAATTCTTCCTGTTAACAAAGACAGCCTCGTCCTCTGATGGCGCAATTATTCTCACATGTGTTCCATCAATTACACCCACAACGCCAGGGAATCCTGCAATGTCCATAAATGCCCTTTTATGTGTGTGTAAAGTGCGGGCATCCAGCGGGAATGAAACAAATTGTGTCACAATATTAGGTTGTGACAAAGCTGTCAGTGTTTGGGTGATGACTCTGCTGACGGAGGATTGGGACAGACCGAAGTCATCACTGCTGCATTGTTGCATTTTCCCTGTTGCCAAATACCTCAGGGTTGTGATTACTTTCTTCTCCGGTGTAATAGCGTTGTGGCGTCGAGTTGGTGAAGTAATTGCATCTCTAAGGAGATCCACCACAAACATGATTCCTGCACGATCCAATCTGTAGCGTCTCAATAATTCCCTGTCATCCAGTGTTTGCAGGACATCTCTCCTGACTCCTCTGTTGGCCATTTTGTGCAGCTGCTTAGGGTAACTCCTAAGCCACTAAAAGTCCTCTTCCCTGCTCTTAGCAGATCTCGCCTTAGGAGCCCTTTTAAGCGCTAGGACTCTTGAGGAATAGCTTTTATATTAACTGGGATTTTCGTGTCACTTTTAGGGGAAATTCTAAGAAAACGTCATGCCTCTGAGAATTTTCTTAGAATTTGGCCGCTAGGAGCCACTTTTTGCACAAAAATTCTTTAGAGATACGGGCCCAGGCTGTTCAGAATATTTTGGTAAGGCACCCAGATCCAAATAGACCGGATGCAGCTATCTTGAGGTTGTTGGAGTTGGGTTTAACCAAAAATGACTTTGTATTTAATGATAAATATTATTTACAGATTCATGGTACGGCGATGGGGAAGAAGTTTGCTCCCGCCTATGCAAACATCTATATGGCTGAATTTGAGCGAACTGTCTTCCCCAAATGCCACAAACTGCCAACACTGTATCTGCGGTATCTGGATGATATTTTTGGAGTCTGGCCCCATGGGGAACCAGACTTTCGGAATTTTATGTCAACGCTCAACGAACACCATCCTTCCATAACATTTAAATATGAATTACATCCAGAGAAAATAAATTTTCTGGACACTGAGGTGTTTGTGGAGGATGGTGAGGATGGGAGGGTGGGTCTCGGGACGAGGGTCTATTTTAAGCCGACGGACACCCATGCTCTGCTGCACAGATCTTCTTACCATCCCAGGCATACCTACAGGGGGATTGTCAAATCCCAACTGATTAGGTTTCGCCGGATCTGTGTGGCGGAGGTGGATGTGCGTTCGGCGACTCGGACCCTCTTCCAGGCCCTGGGACCGAGGGGCTATAGCAGGACGTTCCTCCGCGGCATCCAAGTGGAGGTCCAGCAGATGTTTAGTGGGGGGGGTAAACCTGCAGAAGGGAGGGACGATAAACATCTGGTCCCTTTTGTTTCAACTTATGCACCGGCCGCCCTCGAATTAAATAAAATCGTTAAAGCCAATTTTAAAATAGCACAAACCAAAATAGACCCTCTCCGGGATTTTAGAATTATAGCAGCCTATAGGAGAAATAAAAACCTGAAAGATCAATTGGTGCAGGCATCTTTAAGGACCGAACGACGTGATCCGTTACAGTCACATTTTAAAGTGAATCAATTTATCACAAATAAATATTTTTGTGAACCACAGGTCTGGATCACTGTATTCGCTCCATGAAAATCGCTGAACCGCGAAATCGCCAATTCACAAATCTTGAAAAGTAAACAGAAGAAAAAAGAGATTAGTTTGTGTGCCAGTGCATTCCTGCCTAGGCAGATGTTTTATGATTCCCCTAACCTGACCGGCCAGCGCCACAAACCCTGTCTGTTTTTATTGAATACTTTTAACATTGGCCCTCCATTTTAATATAAATAATATTTTTTCTGGGAGCTCTATCCCAGAGAAGCCTACTCAGTTGGGGGAATCGTTTATAGGGTAGGTTAAATTTTATAATGGAGGTGACCGTTTTGTGGAATGTTTTTTCATGGAGTTGATTTCCAGTGGGATATCTTTATATTTACTTTCTTAATTGTGATGTGGTTGGCCTGGGAATTGTGGAGATTTATTGGAATTGTTTGGTGTTCCACAACTAGGTCGCCAATTCGTCGTTTGGTCGATTTTTAGTACATGAGACTATATAGTAACCTACAATTTTCCGGACCTAAAACGTACCTGTTTTTATTTTTGTGAACCACAGGTCTGGATCACTGTATTCGCTCCATGAAAATCGCTGAACCGCGAAATCGCCAATTCACAAATCTTGAAAAGTAAACAGAAGAAAAAAGAGATTAGTTTGTGTGCCAGTGCATTCCTGCCTAGGCAGATGTTTTATGATTCCCCTAACCTGACCGGCCAGCGCCACAAACCCTGTCTGTTTTTATTGAATACTTTTAACATTGGCCCTCCATTTTAATATAAATAATATTTTTTCTGGGAGCTCTATCCCAGAGAAGCCTACTCAGTTGGGGGAATCGTTTATAGGGTAGGTTAAATTTTATAATGGAGGTGACCGTTTTGTGGAATGTTTTTTCATGGAGTTGATTTCCAGTGGGATATCTTTATATTTACTTTCTTAATTGTGATGTGGTTGGCCTGGGAATTGTGGAGATTTATTGGAATTGTTTGGTGTTCCACAACTAGGTCGCCAATTCGTCGTTTGGTCGATTTTTAGTACATGAGACTATATAGTAACCTACAATTTTCCGGACCTAAAACGTACCTGTTTTTATTTTTGTGAACCACAGGTCTGGATCACTGTATTCGCTCCATGAAAATCGCTGAACCGCGAAATCGCCAATTCACAAATCTTGAAAAGTAAACAGAAGAAAAAAGAGATTAGTTTGTGTGCCAGTGCATTCCTGCCTAGGCAGATGTTTTATGATTCCCCTTACCTGACCGGCCAGCGCCACAAACCCTGTCTGTTTTTATTGAATACTTTTAACATTGGCCCTCCATTTTAATATAAATAATATTTTTTCTGGGAGCTCTATCCCAGAGAAGCCTACTCAGTTGGGGGAATCGTTTATAGGGTAGATTAAATTTTACAATGGAGGTGACCGATTTGTGGAATGTTTTTTCATGGAGTTGATTTCCAGTGGGATATTTTTATATTTACTTTCTTAATTGTGATGTGGTTGGCCTGGGAATTGTGGAGATTTGTTGGAATTGTTTGGTGTTCCACAACCAGGTCGCCAATTCGTTGTTTGGTCTCCTTAGGAATAATACATGAAACTATATAGTAACCTACAATTTTCCGGACCTAAAACGTACCTGTTTTTATTTTTGTGAACCACAGGTCTGGATCACTGTATTCGCTCCATGAAAATCGCTGAACCGCGAAATCGCCAATTCACAAATCTTGAAAAGTAAACAGAAGAAAAAAGAGATTAGTTTGTGTGCCAGTGCATTCCTGCCTAGGCAGATGTTTTATGATTCCCCTTACCTAACCCTAACCCTATCCCTCATTTCTACTCCTAACCCTAACCTCATTTCTACTCCTAACCCTAACCCTAACCCTATCCCTAACCCTAACCCTAACCCTCTACTCCTAACCCTAACCCTAAACCTAAACTCATTTCTAATCCTAACCCTAACCCTAACCCTATCCCTAACACTAACCCTAACCTCATTTCTACTCCTAACCCTAACCCTATCCCAAACCCTAACCCTAACCTCATTTCTACTCCTAACCCTAACCCTGTCCCTAACCCTAACACTAACCCTAACCCTAACTTATTTTCTAACCCTAACCCTAACCCTAACCCTCTACTCCTAACCCTAACCCTAACCCTAACCCTAACCATATCCCTAACACTAACCCTAACCTAATATCTACTCCTAACCCTAACCCTCACCCTATCCCTAACCCTAACCCTATCCCTAACCTCATTTCGACCCCTAACCCTAACCATATCCCTAACACTAACCCTAACCTAATATCTACTCCTAACCCTAACCCTAACCCTCACCCTATCCCTAACCCTAACCTCATTTCTACTCCTAACCCTAACCCTAAACCTAACCTCATTTCTAACCCTAACCCTAACCCTATCCCTAACACTAACCCTAACCTCATTTCTACTCCTAACCCTGACCCTATCCCAAACCCTAACCCTAACCTTAACCCTAACCCTAACCCCAACCCTAACCTTAACCCTAACCCTAACCTTAACCCTAGGCCGAATCCTAACCCTAACCTTAACACTAGGCCGAATCCTAGCCCTAACCCTAACCTTAACCCTTGGCAGAATCCTAACCTTAACCCTAGCCCTAACCCTTATCCTAACCCTAACCTTAACCCTAGGCCGAATCCTAACCCTAACCCTAACCTTAACCCTAGGCTGAATCCTAACCCTAACCCTAAACCTACCCCTAACCCTAATCCTAGGCTGAATCCTAACCCTAACCCTAGTCCTAGACCTAACCCTAACCCTAACCCTAACCCTTGGCCGAATCCTAACCCTAACCTTAACCCTAGGCCGAACCCTAAACCTAACCTCAGGTCTAATCTTAATTCTAAACCCAGCCCCATTACAAAATCTGGAGGAACAGTACAGATAATGGTGCATGCAATGAGTTCACAGGAACCGACTGATGGAGCACAAGTTGGTCCGGTGGAGGACTGTGCGATATTTGATATTTGTCCTACCTTTGATTTAGGACCGATGAGGGACTCTACATCTGATTCATCTCATGACACCAGTGGCTTAGCATCTGATAATGTTCCTGGCCTTGGAATGGGGGTGGCTGTGGTCAGGGAGACACCTCTCACCAATGTGGCAGTGGGGGTGTCAGATTCCATCTCTGCATCTCCGCTGATAGAGGATGGGAGGATGGCTTGGCCTGGGCCCCCTGGGGAGACACTGTTTGGGAGGGGTCAGGGAGTGAGTGACGCTGTGGAGGAACCCACTCCGGTGTACGATATTACATCTAGCCCCCCGGCCACCCAGGGTACTGTTACTATTGCTGTTGCTCACCCTCCTTGGCAGAGGCCGACCCGCCATATTAACACCTTTCAAAAAGGGGTCCAGTGGTCCTTAGAGGTAAGGGAGGTGGTGGTGGTGATTGGGGATTCTAATTTGTCTGGAATCACTCACTACAATTACCCACTGGTGCAGGTGGATAGTTTTCCTGGAGCCCAAATACACCATCTTAGAGGTATTTTGGAGAAGTTAGACACCTGCCCCAATACACAGAAGGTTGTGCTCTCGGTGGGCCTCAACAACTGTTTGAGAGAAAATCGGATTAATACCATCAAAAAGCAATTTCAACAACTAGTGGCAGTGGTGGGAAGGGTCTTTCCCCAGGCAGAAGTTTTTGTGCCTTTGATCCAGTTCTCAACGCGGCTCCCACAGGGAGTACAACCTTTAATAAAACAGACGAATGCCTTCTTGGAAGCACATTATAGGGTGCTTAAGGGTGTGGAAGGACACGTCTTTACTGTACAGCCTCGGGATCCTGTGCATTGGACAAATAGAACAGCAATGGCCATCCTGGATGAGTGGATGAAACAGTTAAACTAGAAGCTGGGGGACCGAGATTGCTCACCCCCACACAATCTAATATACTTAACCTTTCACTTACCTATAGCTTGCCGGAACCGGAACAGATGTTGCTGGAGAAGGGCCTCTCTTTTATTCCAACGCCACTGGGGGTGGACAGGGACTGTCTTAGGAGGGATCTATATGGGTATCACAGACGGTTAAAATTATTGGATCATTTTGATTATAATGTAGATTCTGTTTTGAAACCGTTCGTCGAGCCCTCGAAGTGGGAACCTGAGTGGGATTCAGTTTCTGAACAAATAAAACAGGTGATCAGGCGTGACATTAGAGGACTCGAGAAGGTTTCCTACAGAATCACAGGAGAAAATAATCTGTCAGAAGAACAACGACAGGCATTAAACAAACTAAAACGAAACCAGGACATAGTTATAAAACCTGCAGACAAGGGATCTAAAATTGTTATTATGGATAAAACCCAGTATCTCACAGAGGCTAATAGACAACTACATAATACTAGACATTATGTACCTCTGGATCGCTCCTTACAGCCGGAGACGCAGAGTAGGATCAGGGAGATTGTGGGGGAGCTCTATGCGAAGAAATATATTTCTTCCAAACAAAAATATTACCTGTTTGGTTCAGATGTTCCACGTCCACGAAAATGTTATCTTCTTCCGAAGATCCATAAGGATCCTAGGACTTGGACTGTTCCGCATGAAGTTCCCCCCGGTCGACCGATCGTTTCCGATTGTGGGAGCGAATCATATAGAGTAGCGGAATACATAGATTACTTTCTGAATCCCTTGTCACAAAAACATCCTAGCTATGTGAAAGACACCTACGAGTTTGTTAATAAAATAAAAACAATAGATGTCCCTCCTGGAGCAATGCTTTTCTCCATCGATATAGATTCTCTGTATACTAATATAGATACCGTATTAGGCCTAAAAGCAGTAAGACAGATTTTTTTTAAATATCCTGACCCAGCTAGACCGGATGAAGCCCTTCTTTCTCTTTTAGAGTTAGGTTTGACGCGAAACGACTTTGAGTTTGACTCCAAATATTATCTCCAGGTACATGGGACTGCTATGGGGAAGAAGTTTGCTCCAGCATACGCCAATATATACATGGCGGATTGGGAGCAAACGGCCTTGCCCAAATGCTGCAGAACTCCATTATTATACATCCGGTACCTGGATGATATCTTTGGGGTCTGGTCTTACTCTGAGTCGGATTTTAAGCAGTTCATTAGCGTCCTGAACGAACACCATGATTCGATTACTCTAAAGTATAATTTACAACCTGAAAAAATCGAATTTCTGGATACCGAGGTTTTTATTATGAGAGGGGACGATGGGGGGGGGTGGCCTGGGGACTAGGGTGTACTTTAAACCCACCGATACCCACGCTTTGCTACATAAAATAAGCTACCATCCTAAACATACCTTCAGGGGGATTGTTAAGTCCCAACTGATAAGGTTCAATAGAATATGCACAAAGCCTGAGGACATCGAGTTGGCAACAAGAGTGCTCTTCAAAGCGCTTAGACCAAGGGGTTATAGTCGAACATTCCTCCGTTCTATTAAAGCTGAAGTAAAACAAAGCTTTCACCAGGTACAAAGGCCTGGTAGTACGGATAAAAATGACAACATTGTCCCTTTTGTGACCATTTTCTCATCGGCCTCTTTAAAACTGAACTCGGGGGTAAAAAGTCGTTTTAAAAAACTGCAGGACGTTATTGAGCCTCTGTCAAATTTTAAAATTATTTCAGCCTTGAAAAGGAATACAAATCTAAAAGATTTGTTGGTTCATGCCTCATTAAATAGTGGAAAACAACAAAAAAATGATGTACGGTTCAGATCGATAAAATATATTACTAACAAACATACGGGTTTGAGCGCTCCAGTTTGATAAATTTTCCGGTTGGAATCGTCAAATCTGGTTTATGTGATTGAATGTACAGTTTGTAACAAACTGTATATTGGACAGACAAAAAACAAATTGCTACAACGTCTGAAACAACACATATATTATATTGATCGAACAGATAAAACAACTGAACTGTACGTACATTTTCGGGAACATAGCACAAAGAGCATGGTGATTTCGGGACTTGAGTCTGGGGTAGGGTGGTCAAGGGCTCAGAGACTGTCTGCAGAAAGATGCTGGATTAAAAAATTAAGAACTATTTTGCCCAGCGGCCTAAATGAAGTGGAGTAAAAGCAAAACATTTTTTTAAAGAAACCTAAAAATGTTTTTGTTTTGTTTTGGTCTTTTTAATAGAGCTAAAGATCATGAGAAAAAGATATCTTTAAGGGATTCTGAAATTGGGAACGTACGCCAAGGTAGTATGTATGTGATTGGTGTGTGTAAATATGGGTGTTCTGTTTGTCGACATTGCATGAAATTATGCCCCCATTGATAGCACTTTAATACTAACAATTTATTTATTGAATGTGTTTGTGATTGATGTGTGTAAATATGGGTATCTTGTTTGTCAATATTGCATAAATGTATGTCCCCATTGATAGCACTTTAGACTAGCATTTATGGAATTATAATGGGCGTATGGTCCTTCCAACAAATTCGTTGAATTTGGAATCAGGAATCGAAAAAGATATCTTTTCTCTAGACCGTTCCCTAAGATTAGCTACACCCTAGAGACTCAATGTCGTGGAAGGTGACACTGATGCCATTGTTGGTTAAAGTACACAATTTCCAATTACTTATTTGAGGAAGAAGGTGTATGGGAGAACTTATGTGCCTGTGCTTCCTGCTCACCCCTTTGGGTAGCAGAACTCATTTTCCTTACCTAACCTCATTTTTAGTCCTAACCCTATCCCTATCCCTAACCCTAACCCTATTCATAACCCTAACCCTAACCTAATTTCTAACCCTAACCCTAACCCTAACCCTAACCCTCCTAACCATAACCCTAACCCTAACCTCATTTCTACTCTTAACCCTAACCCTAACCCTATCCCTAACCCTAACCCTAACCCTAATTTCTAACCCTAACCCTAACCCTAACCCTAACCCTAACCCTAATTTCTAATCCTAACTCTAAACCTAACCCTAACCCTAACCCTAACCTCATTTCTACTCTTAACCCTAACCCTAACCCTAACGCTAACCCTAACCTCATTTCTAATCCTAACCCTAACTCTAACCCTAACACTAACGCTAACCCTATCCCTATCCCTATCCCTAACCCTAACCCTAACCTAATTTCTAATCTTAAGCCTAACCCTAACCGTAACCATAACCTCATTTCTACTCCTAACCCTAACCCTAACCCTAACCCTATCCCTAACCCTAACCCTAACTCTAACCCTAACCTCATTTTTAGTCCTAACCCTATCCCTAACCCTAACCCTATTCATAACCCTAACCCTAACCTAATTTCTAATCCTAACCCTAAACCTAACCCTAACCCTAACCTCATTTCTACTCTTAACCCTAACCCTAACCCTAACCATAACCCTAACCCTAACCCTAACCTCATTTCTACTCCTAACCCTAACCCTAACCCTAACCCTATCCCTAACCCTAACCTCATTTCTACTCCTGACCCTAACCCTAACCCTATCCCTATCCCTATCCCTATCCCTAACCCTAACCATAACCTCATTTCTACTCCTATCCCTAACCCTAACCCTAACTCTAACCCTAACCTCATTTTTAGTCCTAACCCTATCCCTATCCCTAACCCTAACCCTAACCCTATTCATAACCCTAACCCTAACCTAATTTCTAATCCTAACCCTAAGTCTAACCCTAACCCTAACCTCATTTCTACTCTTAACCCTAACCCTAACCCTAACCGTAACCCTAACCCTAACCCTAACCTAATTTCTACTCCTAACCCTAACCCTAACCCTAACCCTAACCTCATTTCTACTCCTAACCCTAACCCTAACCCTAACCCTATCCCTAACCCTAACCTAATTTCTACTCCTAACCCTAACCCTAACCCTAACCCTAACCTCATTTCTACTCTTAACCCTATCCCTATCCCTATCCCTAACCCTAACCCTAACCTCATTTCTACTCCTA
>NC_139654.1:2535000-2555000 GCF_951799395.1 Argentina silus | reverse complement strand
CCTAACCTCATTTCTAACCCTAACCCTAACCCTAACCCTAACCCTATCCCTAACCCTAACCCTAACCCTAACTTCATTTTTACTCCTAACCCTAACCCTAACCCTATCACTAACCCTAACCCTAACCCTAACCCTATCCCTAACACTTCCCTAACCCTAACCCTAACCCCTAACCCTAACCCTAACCCTAACCTCATTTCTACTCTTAACCCTAACCCTAGCCCTATCCCTAACCCTAACCCTAACCCTAACCCTAACCCTATCCCTATCTCTAACCCTAACCTTAACCTCATTTCTACTCCTAACCCTAACGCTAACCCTAACCCTAACCCTAAAGCTAACCCTAACCCTAACCCTAAACCTAACCCTAACCCTAACCCTAACCCTATCCCTATCCCTATCCCTAACCCTAACCCTAACCTCATTTCTACTCCAAACCCTAACCCTAACCCTAACCCTATCCCTAACCCTAACCCTAACCTCATTTCAACTCCTTACCCTAACCCTAACCCTAACCCTATCCCTAACACTTCCCTAACCCTAACCCTAACCCTAACCCCTAACCCTAACCCTAACCCTAACCCTAACCCCATTTCTACTCTTAACCCTAACCCTAGCCCTATCCCTAACCCTAACCCTAACCCTAACCCTATCCCTATCTCTAACCCTAACCTTAACCTCATTTCTAACCCTAACTCTAACCCTAACCCTATCCCTAACCCTAACCCTAACCTCATTTCTACTCCTTACCCTAACCCTAACCCTAACCCTAACCCTATCCCGAACCCTAACCCTAACCCTAACCTCATTTTTACTCCTAACCCTAACCCTAACCCTAACCCTATCCCTATCCCTATCCCTATCCCTAACCCTAACCCTAACCCTAACCTCATCTCTACTCCTAACCCTAACCCTAACCCTAACCCTATTCCTAACCCTAACCCTAACCCTAACCCTAACCCTAACTCTATCCCTAACCCTAACCCTAACCCTAACCTCATTTTTACTCCTAACCCTAACCCTAACCCTAACCCATGGAAGAAGGGTCAACATGTTTGGAACCATGTTTACCCTAATCCTAACCCTAACCTTAACCCTAACCCTAACCCCAACCCTAACTTTAACCTTAACCCTAACCTCAACCCTAACCTCAACCCTAACCCTTACCCTGGCCTTGGCCCCGACCATAACCCTGATCCGAAACCGAACCCCGGACCTAGCCCTGACCTACGCCCTAACCCTGGCCTTCGCCTTCTGCCGAGCTCCCACCCCCTCCTTACCCCCAACACTGCCACTTGCCCTGTTTCCATTATGGGAGTGGAAACATTTGAGGGGCCTAACACCCGGGGGAGAGTCCAGACTCTCACAGCAGAGATCCATCATGCTCAAAGCCCCTTACCATCGGAGGAGGGTCTGGACTTTCATCCTAATTTCCATCTGGATCTGCCTGATTCGAGCCTTGAGGAGGAATCTTCCCCTCGGGGAGCAAATGGACAGCCCCTTGTGGTGGGGGCCAAATTTAGATCCAATGTGGCAGTGGCCATCTCTGAGTCCATTGGTTCCAGCTCCCAACCTGAGTCAGGAATGGGTCACCGTCCTGTAGATACAGGAGTGACCCAGAGAGGAGATGGACCGGGTGGGCTCGGTGCATCTGAGGACGCTATGCAGCCCTCCCCACGGGGGCCCACCAGACACCCGAACCACTCCAATGATGAGGGGAAGAGGGGGTGGTCATTGACGGTGGAGAGGCCTGTGCTGGTGATAGGGGACTCCAATTTAGCCAACCTTCCCCGGTGTAACAGCCCACTGGTGCAGGTTGACAGTTTCCCGGGGGCCCGCATTTTCCACCTGACGGGAATCCTCGGGAGGCTGTCCCCTGTGTAGAGACGCAGAAGGTGATCCTTTCGGTGGGCCTGAACAACTGTTTGAAGCTAAACAGTATAGATACCATTGCCAAACAATTTGGTATTCTAGTAACAAAGGCCAAGAAAATATTTCCCTATGCAGAAATATTTATTCCACTGATTCAGATCTCAGAGCGACAAGACCATGATGTTCAGGTGTTGGCACGTGGGGTCAATTTGTTCATCAGGGAGAGGTATAGGGTGTTGAAGGGCGTGAAGGACAGTGATTTTAAAGTGCAAAGGGACAGAGTACACTGGACAAACATAACAGCTTCTTTGATTTTAGATGGTTGGATGGAGCAATTAAACTAACCAGGGGGGTACCGAGAATTCTCACCCCCATGGGATCCAATATTTTAAACTTGTCAATTTTATATAATTTATCGAAGGCAGAGGAGACCCTCTTGGAAAGAGGCCTCCTGTTCATACCTACTCCATTGGAGACTAATAGGCAGGGTCTTAGGAGAGACCTACACCAGTATCACAGGAGGTTGAAGCTGCTGGACCACTTTGGCTTCGAGTCTGGCGGCCCCCGAGAGCCCTTCACTTTACCCTCCGGCTGGGAACCTGGGGAGGATTTAACATCAGACCCCATTAGGGACCTAGTCGGGGGGGATGTGGGGGGCTTCGGGAGACTGTCTTTCCGGGTGCGTCCAGTCAGCAACCTTTCTAAGGAGGAGAGAAAAGCCCTAGAAAAATTAAAAACTAATAGAGATATAATAATTAAACCGGCAGACAAGGGGTCAAAGATTGTTATCTTAGATAAAACATCATATCTAATAGAGGCAAACAGACAACTTGAAAATAAAAAACATTACTTACCTTTGAAGGAGTCCATTCAGATGGAAACGCAGGTCCAAATCCGGGGAATCCTGGACGATCTGTGTAAGAAAGAAAAAATAAAAAAAAAACAGAAGGTTTACCTATATGGGGAGGATCCTCCACGTCCAAGAAAACTTTATTTATTACCAAAAATTCATAAAGATCCAGTGACGTGGACAATCCCTAATATATTGCCCCCAGGAAGACCTATTGTGTCTGACTGTGGGAGCGAATCATGTAGGATTGCTGAATATATTGACTCTTTTCTTAATCCCTTGTCTCAAATTCATGATAGTTATATCAAAGATACATATGCCTTTGTTGACAAGCTTAAGACCGTAGAATTTCCACACGGCGCCATGTTATTTTCTATAGATGTAGATGCTCTGTACACTAATATTGATACTCACCTAGGACTCCAGGCTGTTCAGAATATTTTGGTAAGGCACCCAGATCCAAATAGACCGGATGCAGCTATCTTGAGGTTGTTGGAGTTGGGTTTAACCAAAAATGACTTTGTATTTAATGATAAATATTATTTACAGATTCATGGTACGGCGATGGGGAAGAAGTTTGCTCCCGCCTATGCAAACATCTATATGGCTGAATTTGAGCGAACTGTCTTCCCCAAATGCCACAAACTGCCAACACTGTATCTGCGGTATCTGGATGATATTTTTGGAGTCTGGCCCCATGGGGAACCAGACTTTCGGAATTTTATGTCAACGCTCAACGAACACCATCCTTCCATAACATTTAAATATGAATTACATCCAGAGAAAATAAATTTTCTGGACACTGAGGTGTTTGTGGAGGATGGTGAGGATGGGAGGGTGGGTCTTGGGACGAGGGTCTATTTTAAGCCGACGGACACCCATGCTCTGCTGCACAGATCTTCTTACCATCCCAGGCATACCTACAGGGGGATTGTCAAATCCCAACTGATTAGGTTTCGCCGGATCTGTGTGGCGGAGGTGGATGTGCGTTCGGCGACTCGGACCCTCTTCCAGGCCCTGAGACCGAGGGGCTATAGCAGGACGTTCCTCCGCGGCATCCAAGTGGAGGTCCAGCAGATGTTTAGTGGGGGGAGTAAACCTGCAGAAGGGAGGGACGATAAACATCTGGTCCCTTTTGTTTCAACTTATGCACCGGCCGCCCTCGAATTAAATAAAATCGTTAAAGCCAATTTTAAAATAGCACAAACCAAAATAGACCCTCTCCGGGATGCCCCTTTGGTGCCCCACTCCCTTCCCTGCAAGAGACTTACTCCACCCGCCTCACCCGCAAAGCTACCTCGATTGTGAGCGACGCAAGCCACCCCGCACACAGTCTGTTCAGCCTCCTGCCTTCTGGAAGAAGGTATAGGAGCCTCCGTGCCCACACCAACAGACTCACGAAAAGCTTCATACCCCAAGCTGTCAGGAAGCTAAATTCTCTCCCCTCACTTCCCCCAGCCACATCCTCCAAGCTGTCAAGAAGCTGAAACCACCACCCCCCCTCCCAACCCTTCAGCCCCCCCCCCCCCCAAAAAACACTACGGACTCTGGACAATCCACTATTCTATTGCTACAATGCACTATTGCACTATTATTATTTTTTTTATACAGAATACACAGTATTTGGCTGCTACTTACTGTCTTTACTGACTGCTCTTTTTGCACTGTTTAAATTATTTTTATTGAATGTTTTACTTTTAGTATGTGTTATCTGTTGTGCCTGGGCACTTTATCTGTCTCACCGTGGGAGAGTGAGAAACGTCCTCTCGATTCCTTTGTATGTCTTGACATGTGAAGAATTGACAATAAAGCCACTTTGACTTTGACTTTGACTTTGATTTTAGAATTATAGCAGCCTATAGGAGGGGTAGAAACCTGAAGGATCAGTTGGTGAAGGCATCTTTGGGGACCGAGCGACGGGATCCGTTGCAGTCGCATTTTAAAGTAAATTCATTTATCACAAATAAATATACTCATCTGAGTGCAGCAGTGCGGGAGGTCTTCCAGCTTGATTCGTCCAATTTGGTGTACGGCATTGAATGCAAAACCTGTAACAAATGGTATATTGGACAGACAAAAAATAGTTTACGTATGCGGCTGAAACAACATTTGTACAGTATAAGACAAACTACAAAGTCTACCGCAATCTACTTACATTTTAGAGATCATGGCTGGGAGAACCTCCTTATCACAGGCCTGGAAGCAGGGACGGCTTGGTCCGGAAAAAGGAGACTGTGGAGAGAAAGAATTTGGATTAATAAATTAAATACAGTCTAACCTAATGGGTTAAATGAAATATAAAAATATAAAAAAATATAAAAAAATATAAAATACTTACCTGGGAGTATGGTGAACGACATTGAGAGGGAATGATTAGCCATATTTTATTTTTATATGATATGTATGAAGTGAAATGTAATTTAATTTTTAAAGTACTTTATACATTTACTTTTTTATATATATATATATATGGTGTACATTCCCTTCCTTTGTGTCCCATTTCTCCTTAGGGATAATACATGAAATTATATAGTAACCTACAATTTTCCGGACCTAAAACGTACCTGTTTTTATTTTTCGCTCCATGAAAATCGCTGAACGGCGAAATCGCCAATCAACTAAGGTAAACAGAAGGTTTGTGTGCCAGTGCATTCCTGCTTAGGCAGATGTTTTATGATTCCCCTCACCTAACCCTAACCCTAACCCTAACCTTTCCCCTCACCTAACCCTAACCCTAACCCCTAACCCTAACCCCTAACCCTAACCCTAACCCTAACCCCTAACCCTAACCCTAACCCTAACCCTAAACCCTAACCCTAACCCTAACCTCATTTCTACTCTTAACCCTAACCCTAACCCTAACCCTATCCCTAAACCTAACCCTAACTCTAACCTCATTTCTAACCCTAACTCTAACCCTAACCCTATCCCTATCCCTATCCCTATCCCTAACCCTAACCCTATCCCTAACCCTAACCCTAACCCTAACCCTTTCTAATCCTAACCCTAACCCTAACCCTAACCCTATCCCTAACCCTAACCCTAACCCTTTCTAATCCTAACCCTAACCCTAACCCTAACCTCATTTGTAATCCTATCCCTATCCCTAACCCTATCCCTAACCCTAACCCTAACCCTAACCCTATCCCTAACCCTAACCCTAACCCTATTTCTACTCTTAACCCTAACCCTAACCCTAACCCTATCCCTAACACTTCCCTAACCCTAACCCTAACCCCTAACCCTAACCCTAACCCCTAACCCTAACCCTAACCCTAATCCTAACCCTAACCCTAAACCCTAACCCTAACCCTAACCCTAACCCTAACCCAACCCTCTAACCCTAACCCTAACCCTAACCCTAACCCTAAACCCTAAACCCTAACCCTACCCCTAACCCATGGGGAACCAGACTTTCTGAATTTTATGTCAACGCTCAACGAACACCATCCTTCCATAACATTTAAATATGAATTACATCCAGAGAAAATAAATTTTCTGGACACTGAGGTGTTTGTGGAGGATGGTGAGGATGGGAGGGTGGGTCTTGGGACGAGGGTCTATTTTAAGCCGACGGACACCCATGCTCTGCTGCACAGATCTTCTTACCATCCCAGGCATACCTACAGGGGGATTGTCAAATCCCAACTGATTAGGTTTCGCCGGATCTGTGTGGCGGAGGTGGATGTGCGTTCGGCGACTCGGACCCTCTTCCAGGCCCTGAGACCGAGGGGCTATAGCAGGACGTTCCTCCGCGGCATCCAAGTGGAGGTCCAGCAGATGTTTAGTGGGGGGAGTAAACCTGCAGAAGGGAGGGACGATAAACATCTGGTCCCTTTTGTTTCAACTTATGCACCGGCCGCCCTCGAATTAAATAAAATCGTTAAAGCCAATTTTAAAATAGCACAAACCAAAATAGACCCTCTCCGGGATGCCCCTTTGGTGCCCCACTCCCTTCCCTGCAAGAGACTTACTCCACCCGCCTCACCCGCAAAGCTACCTCGATTGTGAGCGACGCAAGCCACCCCGCACACAGTCTGTTCAGCCTCCTGCCTTCTGGAAGAAGGTATAGGAGCCTCCGTGCCCACACCAACAGACTCACGAAAAGCTTCATACCCCAAGCTGTCAGGAAGCTAAATTCTCTCCCCTCACTTCCCCCAGCCACATCCTCCAAGCTGTCAAGAAGCTGAAACCACCACCCCCCCTCCCAACCCTTCAGCCCCCCCCCCCCAAAAAAAACACTACGGACTCTGGACAATCCACTATTCTATTGCTACAATGCACTATTGCACTATTATTATTTTTTTTATACAGAATACACAGTATTTGGCTGCTACTTACTGTCTTTACTGACTGCTCTTTTTGCACTGTTTAAATTATTTTTATTGAATGTTTTACTTTTAGTATGTGTTATCTGTTGTGCCTGGGCACTTTATCTGTCTCACCGTGGGAGAGTGAGAAACGTCCTCTCGATTCCTTTGTATGTCTTGACATGTGAAGAATTGACAATAAAGCCACTTTGACTTTGACTTTGACTTTGATTTTAGAATTATAGCAGCCTATAGGAGGGGTAGAAACCTGAAGGATCAGTTGGTGAAGGCATCTTTGGGGACCGAGCGACGGGATTCGTTGCAGTCGCATTTTAAAGTAAATTCATTTATCACAAATAAATATACTCATCTGAGTGCAGCAGTGCGGGAGGTCTTCCAGCTTGATTCGTCCAATTTGGTGTACGGCATTGAATGCAAAACCTGTAACAAATGGTATATTGGACAGACAAAAAATAGTTTACGTATGCGGCTGAAACAACATTTGTACAGTATAAGACAAACTACAAAGTCTACCGCAATCTACTTACATTTTAGAGATCATGGCTGGGAGAACCTCCTTATCACAGGCCTGGAAGCAGGGACGGCTTGGTCCGGAAAAAGGAGACTGTGGAGAGAAAGAATTTGGATTAATAAATTAAATACAGTCTAACCTAATGGGTTAAATGAAATATAAAAATATAAAAAAATATAAAAAAATATAAAATACTTACCTGGGAGTATGGTGAACGACATTGAGAGGGAATGATTAGCCATATTTTATTTTTATATGATATGTATGAAGTGAAATGTAATTTAATTTTTAAAGTACTTTATACATTTACTTTTTTATATATATATATATATGGTGTACATTCCCTTCCTTTGTGTCCCATTTCTCCTTAGGGATAATACATGAAATTATATAGTAACCTACAATTTTCCGGACCTAAAACGTACCTGTTTTTATTTTTCGCTCCATGAAAATCGCTGAACGGCGAAATCGCCAATCAACTAAGGTAAACAGAAGGTTTGTGTGCCAGTGCATTCCTGCTTAGGCAGATGTTTTATGATTCCCCTCACCTAACCCTAACCCTAACCCTAACCTTTCCCCTCACCTAACCCTAACCCTAACCCCTAACCCTAACCCCTAACCCTAACCCTAACCCTAACCCCTAACCCTAACCCTAACCCTAAACCCTAACCCTAACCCTAACCTCATTTCTACTCTTAACCCTAACCCTAACCCTAACCCTATCCCTAAACCTAACCCTAACTCTAACCTCATTTCTAACCCTAACTCTAACCCTAACCCTATCCCTATCCCTATCCCTATCCCTAACCCTAACCCTATCCCTAACCCTAACCCTAACCCTAACCCTTTCTAATCCTAACCCTAACCCTAACCCTAACCCTATCCCTAACCCTAACCCTAACCCTTTCTAATCCTAACCCTAACCCTAACCCTAACCTCATTTGTAATCCTATCCCTATCCCTAACCCTATCCCTAACCCTAACCCTAACCCTAACCCTATCCCTAACCCTAACCCTAACCCTATTTCTACTCTTAACCCTAACCCTAACCCTAACCCTATCCCTAACACTTCCCTAACCCTAACCCTAACCCCTAACCCTAACCCTAACCCCTAACCCTAACCCTAACCCTAATCCTAACCCTAACCCTAAACCCTAACCCTAACCCTAACCCTAACCCTAACCCAACCCTCTAACCCTAACCCTAACCCTAACCCTAACCCTAAACCCTAAACCCTAACCCTACCCCTAACCCATGGGGAACCAGACTTTCGGAATTTTATGTCAACGCTCAACGAACACCATCCTTCCATAACATTTAAATATGAATTACATCCAGAGAAAATAAATTTTCTGGACACTGAGGTGTTTGTGGAGGATGGTGAGGATGGGAGGGTGGGTCTTGGGACGAGGGTCTATTTTAAGCCGACGGACACCCATGCTCTGCTGCACAGATCTTCTTACCATCCCAGGCATACCTACAGGGGGATTGTCAAATCCCAACTGATTAGGTTTCGCCGGATCTGTGTGGCGGAGGTGGATGTGCGTTCGGCGACTCGGACCCTCTTCCAGGCCCTGAGACCGAGGGGCTATAGCAGGACGTTCCTCCGCGGCATCCAAGTGGAGGTCCAGCAGATGTTTAGTGGGGGGAGTAAACCTGCAGAAGGGAGGGACGATAAACATCTGGTCCCTTTTGTTTCAACTTATGCACCGGCCGCCCTCGAATTAAATAAAATCGTTAAAGCCAATTTTAAAATAGCACAAACCAAAATAGACCCTCTCCGGGATTTTAGAATTATAGCAGCCTATAGGAGGGGTAGAAACCTGAAGGATCAGTTGGTGAAGGCATCTTTGGGGACCGAGCGACGGGATCCGTTGCAGTCGCATTTTAAAGTAAATTCATTTATCACAAATAAATATACTCATCTGAGTGCAGCAGTGCGGGAGGTCTTCCAGCTTGATTCGTCCAATTTGGTGTACGGCATTGAATGCAAAACCTGTAACAAATGGTATATTGGACAGACAAAAAATAGTTTACGTATGCGGCTGAAACAACATTTGTACAGTATAAGACAAACTACAAAGTCTACCGCAATCTACTTACATTTTAGAGATCATGGCTGGGAGAACCTCCTTATCACAGGCCTGGAAGCAGGGACGGCTTGGTCCGGAAAAAGGAGACTGTGGAGAGAAAGAATTTGGATTAATAAATTAAATACAGTCTATCCTAATGGGTTAAATGAAATATAAAAATATAAAAAAATATAAAAAAATATAAAATACTTACCTGGGAGTATGGTGAACGACATTGAGAGGGAATGATTAGCCATATTTTATTTTTATATGATATGTATGAAGTGAAATGTAATTTAATTTTTAAAGTACTTTATACATTTACTTTTTTATATATATATATATATATGGTGTACATTCCCTTCCTTTGTGTCCCATTTCTCCTTAGGGATAATACATGAAATTATATAGTAACCTACAATTTTCCGGACCTAAAACGTACCTGTTTTTATTTTTCGCTCCATGAAAATCGCTGAACGGCGAAATCGCCAATCAACTAAGGTAAACAGAAGGTTTGTGTGCCAGTGCATTCCTGCTTAGGCAGACGTTTTATGATTCCCCTCACCTAACCCTAACCCTAACCCTAACCCCTAACCCCTAACCCTAACCCTAACCCCTAACCCTAACCCTAACCCTAACCCTAACCCCTAACCCTAACCCTAACCCTAACCCTAAACCCTAACCCTAACCCTAACCCTAACCCTTAACCCTAGACCTAACCCTAACCCTAACCCTAGGCCGAATCCTAACCTTAACCCTAGGCTAAACCCTAAACCTAACCTCAGGTCTAATCTTGATTCTAAACCCAGCCCCATTCCAAAATCTGGAGGAACAGTGCAGATAATGGTGCATGCAGTGAGTTCACAGGAACCGACTGATGGAGCACAAGTTGGTCCGGAGGAGGACTGTGCGATATTTGATATTTGTCCTACCTTTGATTTAGGACCGATGAGGGACTCTACATCTGATTCATCTCATGACACCAGTGGCTTAGCATCTGATAGTGTTCCTGGCCTTGGAATGGGGGTGGCTGTGGTCGGGGAGACACCTCTCACCAATGTGGCAGTGGAGGGGTCAGATTCCATCTCTGCATCTCCGCTGATAGAGGATGGGAGGATGGCTTGGCCTGGGCCCCCTGGGGAGACACTGTTTGGGAGGGGTCAGGGAGTGAGTGACGCTGTGGAGGAACCCACTCCGGTGTACAATATTACATCTAGCCCCCCGGCCACCCAGGGTACTGTTACTATTGCTGTTGCTCACCCTCCTTGGCAGAGGCCGACCCGCCATATTAACACCTTTCAAAAAGGGGTCCAGTGGTCCTTAGAGGTAAGGGAGGTGGTGGTGGTGATTGGGGATTCTAATTTGTCTGGAATCACTCACTACAATTACCCACTGGTGCAGGTGGATAGTTTTCCTGGAGCCCAAATACACCATCTTAGAGGTATTTTGGAGAAGTTAGACACCTGCCCCAATACCCAGAAGGTTGTGCTCTCGGTGGGCCTCAACAACTGTTTGAGAGAAAATCGGATTAATACCATCAAAAAGCAATTTCAACAACTAGTGGCAGTGGTGGGAAGGGTCTTTCCCCAGGCAGAAGTTTTTGTGCCTTTGATCCAGTTCTCAACGCGGCTCCCACCGGGAGTACAACCTTTAATAAAACAGACGAATGCCTTCTTGGAAGCACATTATAGGGTGCTTAAGGGTGTGGAAGGACACGTCTTTACTGTACAACCTCGGGATCCTGTGCATTGGACAAATAGAACAGCAATGGCCATCCTGGATGAGTGGATGAAACAGTTAAACTAGAAGCTGGGGGACCGAGATTGCTCACCCCCACACAATCTAATATACTTAACCTTTCACTTACCTATAGCTTGCCGGAACCGGAACAGATGTTGCTGGAGAAGGGCCTCTCTTTTATTCCAACGCCACTGGGGGTGGACAGGGACTGTCTTAGGAGGGATCTATATGGGTATCACAGACGGTTAAAATTATTGGATCATTTTGATTATAATGTAGATTCTGTTTTGAAACCGTTCGTCGAGCCCTCGAAGTGGGAACCTGAGTGGGATTCAGTTTCTGAACAAATAAAACAGGTGATCAGGCGTGACATTAGAGGACTCGAGAAGGTTTCCTACAGAATCACAGGAGAAAATAATCTGTCAGAAGAACAACGACAGGCATTAAACAAACTAAAACGAAACCAGGACATAGTTATAAAACCTGCAGACAAGGGATCTAAAATTGTTATTATGGATAAAACCCAGTATCTCACAGAGGCTAATAGACAACTACATAATACTAGACATTATGTACCTCTGGATCGCTCCTTACAGCCGGAGACGCAGAGTAGGATCAGGGAGATTGTGGGGGAGCTCTATGCGAAGAAATATATTTCTTCCAAACAAAAATATTACCTGTTTGGTTCAGATGTTCCACGTCCACGAAAATTTTATCTTCTTCCGAAGATCCATAAGGATCCTAGGACTTGGACTGTTCCGCATGAAGTTCCCCCCGGTCGACCGATCGTTTCCGATTGTGGGAGCGAATCATATAGAGTAGCGGAATACATAGATTACTTTCTGAATCCCTTGTCACAAAAACATCCTAGCTATGTGAAAGACACCTACGAGTTTATTAATAAAATAAAAACAATAGATGTCCCTCCTGGAGCAATGCTTTTCTCCATCGATATAGATTCTCTGTATACTAATATAGATACCGTATTAGGCCTAAAAGCAGTAAGACAGATTTTTAAAAAATATCCTGACCCAGCTAGACCGGATGAGGCCCTTCTTTCTCTTTTAGAGTTAGGTTTGACGTGAAACGACTTTGAGTTTGACTCCAAATATTATCTCCAGGTACATGGGACTGCTATGGGGAAGAAGTTTGCTCCAGCATACGCCAATATATACATGGCGGATTGGGAGCAAACGGTCTTGCCCAAATGCTGCAGAACTCCATTATTATACATCCGGTACCTGGATGATATCTTTGGGGTCTGGTCTTACTCTGAGTCGGATTTTAAGCAGTTCATTAGCGTCCTGAACGAACACCATGATTCGATTACTCTAAAGTATAATTTACAATCTGAAAAAATCGAATTTTTGGACACCGAGGTTTTTATTATGAGAGGGGACGATGGGGGAGGTGGCCTGGGGACTAGGGTGTACTTTAAACCCACCGATACCCACGCTTTGCTACATAAAATAAGCTACCATCCTAAACATACCTTCAAGGGGATCGTTAAGTCCCAACTGATAAGGTTCAATAGAATATGTACAAGGCCTGAGGACATCGAGTTGGCAACAAGAGTGCTCTTCAAAGCGCTTAGACCAAGGGGTTATAGTCGAACATTCCTCCGTTCTATTAAGGCTGAAGTAAAACAAAGCTTTCACCAGGTACAAAGGCCTGGTAGTACGGATAAAAATGACAACATTGTCCCTTTTGTGACCATTTTCTCATCGGCCTCTTTAAAACTGAACTCGGGGGTAAAAAGTCGTTTTAAAAAACTACAGGACGTTATTGAGCCTCTGTCAAATTTTAAAATTATTTCAGCCTTTAAAAGGAATAAAAATCTAAAAGATTTGTTGGTTCATGCCTCATTAAATAGTGGAAAACAACAAAAAAGTGATGTACGGTTCAGATCGATAAAATATATTACTAACAAACATACGGGTTTGAGCGCTCCAGTTTGGCAAATTTTCCGGTTGGAATCGTCAAATCTGGTTTATGTGATTGAATGTACAGTTTGTAACAAACTGTATATTGGACAGACAAAAAACAAATTGCTACAACGTCTGAAACAACACATATATTATATTGATCGAACAGATAAAACAACTGAACTGTACATACATTTTCGGGAACATAGTACAAAGAGCATAGTGATTTCGGGACTTGAGTCTGGGGTAGGGTGGTCAAGGGCTCAGAGACTGTCTGCAGAAAGACGCTGGATTAAAAAATTAAGAACTATTTTGCCCAGCGGCCTAAATGAAGTGGAGTAAAAGCAAAACGTTTTTTTAAAGAAACCTAAAAATGTTTTTGTTTTGTTTTGGTCTTTTTAATAGAGATAAAGATCATGAGAAAAAGATATCTTTAAGGGATTCTGAAATTGGGAACGTACGCCAAGGTAGTATGTATGTGATTGGTGTGTGTAAATATGGGTGTTCTGTTTGTCGACATTGCATGAAATTATGCCCCCATTGATAGCACTTTAATACTAACAATTTATTTATTGAATGTGTTTGTGATTGATGTGTGTAAATATGGGTATCTTGTTTGTCAATATAGCATAAATGTATTTCCCCATTGATAGCACTTTAGACTAGCATTTATGGAATTATAATGGGCGTATGGTCCTTCCAACAAATTCGTTGAATTTGGAATCGGAATCGAAAAAAAGATATCTTTTCTCTAGACCGTTCCCTAAGATTAGCTACACCCTAGAGACTCAATGTCGTGGAAGGTGACACTGATGCCATTGTTGGTTAAAGTACACAAGTTCCAATTACTTATTTGAGGAAGAAGGTGTATGGGAGAACTTATGTGCCTGTGCTTCCTGCTCACCCCTTTGGGTAGCAGAACTCATTTTCCTTACCTAACCTGCCTGCGCCATAAGTATGCCTATCTCCTTTCTTTATTGAACTCGAAAAAAGATATCGAAATGATAGCTGAAAAGACGTTTTTTTTCTGGGGATTTGATGAACCTTTATTCTGAAATTCAATCTATGAACCTCAATTTTGAAATTCTCATCATGTTAATTATAGGCAGGTGTGATGAGTACTTTCAGCGAATCAGGATCTTAGGTTTTTGCTCCTCCCCTCTGGTTTTCTATATGTTGTGTGTGTGTTTGTCAGTCTCCCCCATTCCTCTGAAGAAGCTACATGGTAGCGAAACGTCAGGAGCTCATTTTTATTGCCTTTTAAATAATCAGTCCCACTGACTTTTTAAACAAGCGGACCTTGGTCCATTTTCTTTTTAAAGAAAATTATTTAATCCTTCTTCGTTTTTATATATATAAAAATCCTTGCACAATTGAACATTGAAACCCCTCACCTCCAAAACCCTTGGTTGGAAAACCTAACCCTAACCCTAAGGCCCTGAGAATTTGGCCAGCGCTCCCTTAAGTGTGTGTGTGTGGTGTGGTGTGACACAAGTTTGCAAGTGTGGTTTGAGACCTTCTTGAGCACAGTGTGTTTTGTGGTTTGAGACTTTCTTGAGCACAGTGTGTTTTGTGGAGTGAACTGGGGATATACTAAGTCCTTTGTGCCCACCAGGGTTGAAAATTATGATGAGGTGTGGCAGTTTTTATAGAGATCTTGAAGGATAAAAAACTTTTTTTCCTTCTTAAAAACATTGTTTTTAATAATAGTGCAAGGGAAGGATTAATCAGAAATTAAATCAGTGGATTTCTGTTAGGCAAAAGCCCCCCCCCCCCCCCCCCTTTGTCTTTGTCACTTTATGTGGTTTTTACTGTTTTATCTATTTGAGGATGAGACCCGGCTCTCTGGTGGGGAAAACCAGGGTTAATGGAAAACATAGACAGGAGAAGAAATACTTCAAATTATTGCAGGCTGTCCATCATGCGGAGGTTGTAGACAGGACACAACGGACACAGATGTTTCCTGTAGGGATGTTAAGGCAGGTCAATAAACTGACGTCCTTTATTAAGCCTTCATCTCCAAATGCGGAAACTGCGGCTAAGGTCAAACTGAACACGGAGGAATGGATGAGAGTCAATATGACCATTCTTGAACAGCATTATGATGAGATATTGGCAATTGGCCTCGAGGACCTTCCTCCCTTTGATCGGTTGGCGTTGGACAAAGCGATTGCCTATGGCAAAGCCAGGTACAAACATCGGCTAACCGCCTCATCCATCGCTACTTTGCGAACACTGGTGGAGGGTGGAGCAGAGGCTCCCTTAGTGGAGTCAGGGGAAGTATCCTTGCTAGACCCCACCAGGTATGAGGAAGAGTTTCCGGCGCTGTTGACAGCGGCTAGGGGCTTTGACAACGGCCCTGACCCTGGAGCTACCACTGAGGCTAATCATGACCCTAATCACAGCCCTGGCCCTGACCTTGGGCTTAGTTCTGACCCTGGGCCTGATCCTGACCTTAACTTTAGACCTAACCCTAACCCTAACCTTAACCCTAACCCTAACCCTAACCCTAACCCTAACCTTAACCTTAGGCCGAATCCTAACCCTAACCCTAGGCCGAATCCTAACCCTAACCCTAACCCTAACCTTAACCTTAGGCCGAATCCTAACCCTAACCCTAACCCTAGGCCGAATCCTAACCCTAACCCTAACCTTAACCTTAGGCCGAATCCTAACCCTAACCCTAGGCCGAATCCTAACCCTAACCCTAACCTTAACCCTAGGCCGAATCCTAGCCCTAACCCTAACCTTAACCCTTGGCAGAATCCTAACCCTAACCTTAACCCTAGGCCGAATCCTAGCCCTAACCCTAATCCTGACCCTAACCTTAACCCTAGGCCGAATCCTAACCCTAATCCTAAACCTAACCCTAATCCTAGGCTGAATCCTAACCCTAGTCCTAGACCTGGCCCTAACCCTAACCCTAGGCCGAATCCTAACCCTAACCTTAACCCAAACCCTAAGCCTAACCTCAGGTCTAATCTTAATTCTAAACCCAGCCCCATTCCAAAATCTGGAGGAACAGTACAGATAATGGTGCATGCAGTGAGTTCACAGGAACCGACTGATGGAGCACAAGTTGGTCCGGAGGAGGACTGTGCGATATTTGATATTTGTCCTACCTTTGATTTAGGACCGATGAGGGACTCTACATCTGATTCATCTCATGACACCAGTGGCTTAGCATCTGATAGTGTTCCTGGCCTTGGAATGGGGGTGGCTGTGGTCAGGGAGACACCTCTCACCAATGTGGCAGTGGGGGTGTCAGATTCCATCTCTGCATCTCCGCTGATAGAGGATGGGAGGATGGCTTGGCCTGGGCCCCCTGGGGAGACACTATTTGGGAGGGGTCCGGGAGTGAGTGACGCTGTGGAGGAACCCACTCCGGTGTATGATATTACATCTAGCCCCCCGGCCACCCAGGGTACTGTTACTATTGCTGTTGCTCACCCTCCTTGGCAGAGGCCGACCCGCCATATTAACACCTTTCAAAAAGGGGTCCAGTGGTCCTTAGAGGTAAGGGAGGTGGTGGTGGTGATTGGGGATTCTAATTTGTCTGGAATCACTCACTACAATTACCCACTGGTGCAGGTGGATAGTTTTCCTGGAGCCCAAATACACCATCTTAGAGGTATTTTGGAGAAGTTAGACACCTGCCCCAATACCCAGAAGGTTGTGCTCTCGGTGGGCCTCAACAACTGTTTGAGAGAAAATCGGATTAATACCATCAAAAAGCAATTTCAACAACTAGTGGCAGTGGTGGGAAGGGTCTTTCCCCAGGCAGAAGTTTTTGTGCCTTTGATCCAGTTCTCAACGCGGCTCCCACCGGGAGTACAACCTTTAATAAAACAGACGAATGCCTTCTTGGAAGCACATTATAGGGTGCTTAAGGGTGTGGAAGGACACGTCTTTACTGTACAGCCTCGGGATCCTGTGCATTGGACAAATAGAACAGCAATGGCCATCCTGGATGAGTGGATGAAACAGTTAAACTAGAAGCTGGGGGACCGAGATTGCTCACCCCCACACAATCTAATATACTTAACCTTTCACTTACCTATAGCTTGCCGGAACCGGAACAGATGTTGCTGGAGAAGGGCCTCTCTTTTATTCCAACGCCACTGGGGGTGGACAGGGACTGTCTTAGGAGGGATCTATATGGGTATCACAGACGGTTAAAATTATTGGATCATTTTGATTATAATGTAGATTCTGTTTTGAAACCGTTCATCGAGCCCTCGAAGTGGGAACCTGAGTGGGATTCAGTTTCTGAACAAATAAAACAGGTGATCAGGCGTGACATTAGAGGACTCGAGAAGGTTTCCTACAGAATCACAGGAGAAAATAATCTGTCAGAAGAACAACGACAGGCATTAAACAAACTAAAACGAAACCAGGACATAGTTATAAAACCTGCAGACAAGGGATCTAAAATTGTTATTATGGATAAAACCCAGTATCTCACAGAGGCTAATAGACAACTACATAATACTAGACATTATGTACCTCTGGATCGCTCCTTACAGCCGGAGACGCAGAGTAGGATCAGGGAGATTGTGGGGGAGCTCTATGCGAAGAAATATATTTCTTCCAAACAAAAATATTACCTGTTTGGTTCAGATGTTCCACGTCCACGAAAATTGTATCTTCTTCCGAAGATCCATAAGGATCCTAGGACTTGGACTGTTCCGCATGAAGTTCCCCCCGGTCGACCGATCGTTTCCGATTGTGGGAGCGAATCATATAGAGTAGCGGAATACATAGATTACTTTCTGAATCCCTTGTCACAAAAACATCCTAGCTATGTGAAAGACACCTACGAGTTTATTAATAAAATAAAAACAATAGATGTCCCTCCTGGAGCAATGCTTTTCTCCATCGATATAGATTCTCTGTATACTAATATAGATACCGTATTAGGCCTAAAAGCAGTAAGACAGATTTTTAAAAAATATCCTGACCCAGCTAGACCGGATGAGGCCCTTCTTTCTCTTTTAGAGTTAGGTTTGACGCGAAACGACTTTGAGTTTGACTCCAAATATTATCTCCAGGTACATGGGACTGCTATGGGGAAGAAGTTTGCTCCAGCATACGCCAATATATACATGGCGGATTGGGAGCAAACGGCCTTGCCCAAATGCTGCAGAACTCCATTATTATACATCCGGTACCTGGATGATATCTTTGGGGTCTGGTCTTACTCTGAGTCGGATTTTAAGCAGTTCATTAGCGTCCTGAACGAACACCATGATTCGATTACTCTAAAGTATAATTTACAATCTGAAAAAATCGAATTTTTGGACACCGAGGTTTTTATTATGAGAGGGGACGATGGGGGAGGTGGCCTGGGGACTAGGGTGTACTTTAAACCCACCGATACCCACGCTTTGCTACATAAAATAAGCTACCATCCTAAACATACCTTCAAGGGGATCATTAAGTCCCAACTGATAAGGTTTAATAGAATATGTACAAGGCCTGAGGACATCGAGTTGGCAACAAGAGTGCTCTTCAAAGCGCTTAGACCAAGGGGTTATAGTCGAACATTCCTCCGTTCTATTAAGGCTGAAGTAAAACAAAGCTTTCACCAGGTACAAAGGCCTGGTAGTACGGATAAAAATGACAACATTGTCCCTTTTGTGACCATTTTCTCATCGGCCTCTTTAAAACTGAACTCGGGGGTAAAAAGTCGTTTTAAAAAACTACAGGACGTTATTGAGCCTCTGTCAAATTTTAAAATTATTTCAGCCTTTAAAAGGAATAAAAGTCTAAAAGATTTGTTGGTTCATGCCTCATTAAATAGTGGAAAACAACAAAAAAGTGATGTACGGTTCAGATCAATAAAATATATTACTAACAAACATACGGGTTTGAGCGCTCCAGTTTGGCAAATTTTCCGGTTGGAATCGTCAAATCTGGTTTATGTGATTGAATGTACAGTTTGTAACAAACTGTATATTGGACAGACAAAAAACAAATTGCTACAACGTCTGAAACAACACATATATTATATTGATCGAACAGATAAAACAACTGAACTGTACATACATTTTCGGGAACATAGCACAAAGAGCATAGTGATTTCGGGACTTGAGTCTGGGGTAGGGTGGTCAAGGGCTCAGAGACTGTCTGCAGAAAGACGCTGGATTAAAAAATTAAGAACTATTTTGCCCAGCGGCCTAAATGAAGTGGAGTAAAAGCAAAACGTTTTTTTAAAGAAACCTAAAAATGTTTTTGTTTTGTTTTGGTCTTTTTAATAGAGATAAAGATCATGAGAAAAAGATATCTTTAAGGGATTCTGAAATTGGGAACGTACGCCAAGGTAGTATGTATGTGATTGGTGTGTGTAAATATGGGTGTTCTGTTTGTCGACATTGCATGAAATTATGCCCCCATTGATAGCACTTTAATACTAACAATTTATTTATTGAATGTGTTTGTGATTGATGTGTGTAAATATGGGTATCTTGTTTGTCAATATAGCATAAATGTATTTCCCCATTGATAGCACTTTAGACTAGCATGTATGGAATTATAATGGGCGTATGGTCCTTCCAACAAATTGTTGAATTTGGAATCGGAATCGAAAAAGATATCTTTTCTCTAGACCGTTCCCTAAGATTAGCTACACCCTAGAGACCCAATGTCGTGGAAGGTGACACTGATGCCATTGTTGGTTAAAGTACACAAGTTCCAAT
>NC_139654.1:2507500-2510000 GCF_951799395.1 Argentina silus | reverse complement strand
ATGTGGCAGTGGCCATCTCTGAGTCCATTGGTTCCAGCTCCCAACCTGAGTCAGGAATGGGTCACCGTCCTGTAGATACAGGAGTGACCCAGAGAGGAGATGGACCGGGTGGGCTCTGTGCATCTGAGGACGCTATGCAGCCCTCCCCACGGGGGCCCACCAGACACCCGAACCACTCCAATGATGAGGGGAAGAGGGGGTGGTCATTGACGGTGGAGAGGCCTGTGCTGGTGATAGGGGACTCCAATTTAGCCAACCTTCCCCGGTGTAACAGCCCACTGGTGCAGGTTGACAGTTTCCCGGGGGCCCGCATTTTCCACCTGACGGGAATCCTCGGGAGGCTGTCCCCCTGTGTAGAGACGCAGAAGGTGATCCTTTCGGTGGGCCTGAACAACTGTTTGAAGCTAAACAGTATAGATACCATTGCTAAACAATTTGGTATTCTAGTAACAAAGGCCAAGAAAATATTTCCCTATGCAGAAATATTTATTCCACTGATTCAGATCTCAGAGCGACAAGACCATGATGTTCAGGTGTTGGCACGTGGGGTCAATTTGTTCATCGGGGAGAGGTATAGGGTGTTGAAGGGTGTGAAGGACAGTGATTTTAAAGTGCAAAGGGACAGAGTACACTGGACAAACATAACAGCCTCTTTGATTTTAGATGGTTGGATGGAGCAATTAAACTAACCAGGGGGGTACCGAGAATTCTCACCCCCATGGGATCCAATATTTTAAACTTGTCAATTTTATATAATTTATCAAAGGCAGAGGAGACCCTCTTGGAAAGAGGCCTCCTGTTCATACCTACTCCATTGGAGACTAATAGGCAGGGTCTTAGGAGAGACCTACACCAGTATCACAGGAGGTTGAAGCTGCTGGACCACTTTGGCTTCGAGTCTGGCGGCCCCCGAGAGCCCTTCACTTTACCCTCCGGCTGGGAACCTGGGGAGGATTTAACATCAGACCCCATTAGGGACCTAGTCGGGGGGGATGTGGGGGGCTTCGGGAGACTGTCTTTCCGGGTGCGTCCAGTCAGCAACCTTTCTAAGGAGGAGAGAAAAGCCCTAGAAAAATTAAAAACTAATAGAGATATAATAATTAAACCGGCAGACAAGGGGTCAAAGATTGTTATCTTAGATAAAACATCATATCTAATAGAGGCAAACAGACAACTTGAAAATAAAAAACATTACTTACCTTTGAAGGAGTCCATTCAGATGGAAACGCAGGTCCAAATCCGGGGAATCCTGGACGATCTGTGTAAGAAAGAAAAAATAACAAAAAAACAGAAGGTTTACCTATATGGGGAGGATCCTCCACGTCCAAGAAAACTTTATTTATTACCCAAAATTCATAAAGATCCAGTGACGTGGACAATCCCTAATAAATTGCCCCCAGGAAGACCTATTGTGTCTGACTGTGGGAGCGAATCATGTAGGATTGCTGAATATATTGACTCTTTTCTTAATCCCTTGTCTCAAATTCATGATAGTTATATCAAAGATACATATGCCTTTGTTGACAAGCTTAAGACCGTAGAATTTCCACACGGCGCCATGTTATTTTCTATAGATGTAGATGCTCTGTACACTAATATTGATACTCACCTAGGACTCCAGGCTGTTCAGAATATTTTGGTAAGGCACCCAGATCCAAATAGACCGGATGCAGCTATCTTGAGGTTGTTGGAGTTGGGTTTAACCAAAAATGACTTTGTATTTAATGATAAATATTATTTACAGATTCATGGTACGGCGATGGGGAAGAAGTTTGCTCCCGCCTATGCAAACATCTATATGGCTGAATTTGAGCGAACTGTCTTCCCCAAATGCCACAAACTGCCAACACTGTATCTGCGGTATCTGGATGATATTTTTGGAGTCTGGCCCCATGGGGAACCAGACTTTCGGAATTTTATGTCAACGCTCAACGAACACCATCCTTCCATAACATTTAAATATGAATTACATCCAGAGAAAATACATTTTCTGGACACTGAGGTGTTTGTGGAGGATGGTGAGGATGGGAGGGTGGGTCTTGGGACGAGGGTCTATTTTAAGCCGACGGACACCCATGCTCTGCTGCACAGATCTTCTTACCATCCCAGGCATACCTACAGGGGGATTGTCAAATCCCAACTGATTAGGTTTCGCCGGATCTGTGTGGCGGAGGTGGATGTGCGTTCGGCGACCCAGACCCTCTTCCAGGCCCTGAGACCGAGGGGCTATAGCAGGACGTTCCTCCGCGGCATCCAAGTGGAGGTCCAGCAGATGTTTAGTGGGGGGAGTAAACCTGCAGAAGGGAGGGACGATAAACATCTGGTCCCTTTTGTTTCAACTTATGCACCGGCCGCCCTCGAATTAAATAAAATCGTTAAAGCCAATTTTAAAATAGCACAAACCAAAATAGACCCTCTCCGGGATTTTAGAATTATAGCAGCCTATAGGAGGGGTAGAAACCTGAAGGATCAGTTGGTGAAGGCATCTTTGGGGACCGAG
>NC_139654.1:2437500-2440000 GCF_951799395.1 Argentina silus | reverse complement strand
CTCACCCCCATGGGATCCAATATTTTAAACTTGTCAATTTTATATAATTTATCGAAGGCAGAGGAGACCCTCTTGGAAAGAGGCCTCCTGTTCATACCTACTCCATTGGAGACTAATAGGCAGGGTCTTAGGAGAGACCTACACCAGTATCACAGGAGGTTGAAGCTGCTGGACCACTTTGGCTTCGAGTCTGGCGGCCCCCGAGAGCCCTTCACTTTACCCTCCGGCTGGGAACCTGGGGAGGATTTAACATCAGACCCCATTAGGGACCTAGTCGGGGGGGATGTGGGGGGCTTCGGGAGACTGTCTTTCCGGGTGCGTCCAGTCAGCAACCTTTCTAAGGAGGAGAGAAAAGCCCTAGAAAAATTAAAAACTAATAGAGATATAATAATTAAACCGGCAGACAAGGGGTCAAAGATTGTTATCTTAGATAAAACATCATATCTAATAGAGGCAAACAGACAACTTGAAAATAAAAAACATTACTTACCTTTGAAGGAGTCCATTCAGATGGAAACGCAGGTCCAAATCCGGGGAATCCTGGACGATCTGTGTAAGAAAGAAAAAATAACAAAAAAACAGAAGGTTTACCTATATGGGGAGGATCCTCCACGTCCAAGAAAACTTTATTTATTACCAAAAATTCATAAAGATCCAGTGACGTGGACAATCCCTAATAAATTGCCCCCAGGAAGACCTATTGTGTCTGACTGTGGGAGCGAATCATATAGGATTGCTGAATATATTGACTCTTTTCTTAATCCCTTGTCTCAAATTCATGATAGTTATATCAAAGATACATATGCCTTTGTTGACAAGCTTAAGACCGTAGAATTTCCACACGGCGCCATGTTATTTTCTATAGATGTAGATGCTCTGTACACTAATATTGATACTCACCTAGGACTCCAGGCTGTTCAGAATATTTTGGTAAGGCACCCAGATCCAAATAGACCGGATGCAGCTATCTTGAGGTTGTTGGAGTTGGGTTTAACCAAAAATGACTTTGTATTTAATGATAAATATTATTTACAGATTCATGGTACGGCGATGGGGAAGAAGTTTGCTCCCGCCTATGCAAACATCTATATGGCTGAATTTGAGCGAACTGTCTTCCCCAAATGCCACAAACTGCCAACACTGTATCTGCGGTATCTGGATGATATTTTTGGAGTCTGGCCCCATGGGGAACCAGACTTTCGGAATTTTATGTCAACGCTCAACGAACACCATCCTTCCATAACATTTAAATATGAATTACATCCAGAGAAAATACATTTTCTGGACACTGAGGTGTTTGTGGAGGATGGTGAGGATGGGAGGGTGGGTCTTGGGACGAGGGTCTATTTTAAGCCGACGGACACCCATGCTCTGCTGCACAGATCTTCTTACCATCCCAGGCATACCTACAGGGGGATTGTCAAATCCCAACTGATTAGGTTTCGCCGGATCTGTGTGGCGGAGGTGGATGTGCGTTCGGCGACCCAGACCCTCTTCCAGGCCCTGAGACCGAGGGGCTATAGCAGGACGTTCCTCCGCGGCATCCAAGTGGAGGTCCAGCAGATGTTTAGTGGGGGGAGTAAACCTGCAGAAGGGAGGGACGATAAACATCTGGTCCCTTTTGTTTCAACTTATGCACCGGCCGCCCTCGAATTAAATAAAATCGTTAAAGCCAATTTTAAAATAGCACAAACCAAAATAGACCCTCTCCGGGATTTTAGAATTATAGCAGCCTATAGGAGGGGTAGAAACCTGAAGGATCAGTTGGTGAAGGCATCTTTGGGGACCGAGCGACGGGATCCGTTGCAGTCGCATTTTAAAGTAAATTCATTTATCACAAATAAATATACTCATCTGAGTGCAGCAGTGCGGGAGGTCTTCCAGCTTGATTCGTCCAATTTGGTGTACGGCATTGAATGCAAAACCTGTAACAAATGGTATATTGGACAGACAAAAAATAGTTTACGTATGCGGCTGAAACAACATTTGTACAGTATAAGACAAACTACAAAGTCTACCGCAATCTACTTACATTTTAGAGATCATGGCTGGGAGAACCTCCTTATCACAGGCCTGGAAGCAGGGACGGCTTGGTCCGGAAAAAGGAGACTGTGGAGAGAAAGAATTTGGATTAATAAATTAAATACAGTCTATCCTAATGGGTTAAATGAAATATAAAAATATAAAAAAATATAAAATACTTACCTGGGAGTATGGTGAACGACATTGAGAGGGAATGATTAGCCATATTTTATTTTTATATGATATGTATGAAGTGAAATGTAATTTAATTTTTAAAGTGCTTTATACATTTACTTTTTTATATATATATATATGGTGTACATTCCCTTCCTTTGTGTCCCATTTCTCCTTAGGGATAATACATGAAATTATATAGTAACCTACAATTTTCCGGACCTAAAACGTACCTGTTTTTATTTTTATTTTTCGCTCCATGAAAATCGCTGAACGGCGAAATCGCCAATCAACTAAGGTAAAC
>NC_139654.1:2415000-2420000 GCF_951799395.1 Argentina silus | reverse complement strand
CTGAGACCGAGGGGCTATAGCAGGACGTTCCTCCGCGGCATCCAAGTGGAGGTCCAGCAGATGTTTAGTGGGGGGAGTAAACCTGCAGAAGGGAGGGACGATAAACATCTGGTCCCTTTTGTTTCAACTTATGCACCGGCCGCCCTCGAATTAAATAAAATCGTTAAAGCCAATTTTAAAATAGCACAAACCAAAATAGACCCTCTCCGGGATTTTAGAATTATAGCAGCCTATAGGAGGGGTAGAAACCTGAAGGATCAGTTGGTGAAGGCATCTTTGGGGACCGAGCGACGGGATCCGTTGCAGTCGCATTTTAAAGTAAATTCATTTATCACAAATAAATATACTCATCTGAGTGCAGCAGTGCGGGAGGTCTTCCAGCTTGATTCGTCCAATTTGGTGTACGGCATTGAATGCAAAACCTGTAACAAATGGTATATTGGACAGACAAAAAATAGTTTACGTATGCGGCTGAAACAACATTTGTACAGTATAAGACAAACTACAAAGTCTACCGCAATCTACTTACATTTTAGAGATCATGGCTGGGAGAACCTCCTTATCACAGGCCTGGAAGCAGGGACGGCTTGGTCCGGAAAAAGGAGACTGTGGAGAGAAAGAATTTGGATTAATAAATTAAATACAGTCTATCCTAATGGGTTAAATGAAATATAAAAATATAAAAAAATATAAAATACTTACCTGGGAGTATGGTGAACGACATTGAGAGGGAATGATTAGCCATATTTTATTTTTATATGATATGTATGAAGTGAAATGTAATTTAATTTTTAAAGTGCTTTATACATTTACTTTTTTATATATATATATATGGTGTACATTCCCTTCCTTTGTGTCCCATTTCTCCTTAGGGATAATACATGAAATTATATAGTAACCTACAATTTTCCGGACCTAAAACGTACCTGTTTTTATTTTTATTTTTCGCTCCATGAAAATCGCTGAACGGCGAAATCGCCAATCAACTAAGGTAAACAGAAGGTTTGTGTGCCAGTGCATTCCTGCTTAGGCAGACGTTTTATGATTCCCCTCACCTAACCGGCCAGTGCCACAAACCCTATCTGTTTTTATTGAATACTTTTAACATTGGCCCTCCATTTTAATATAAATAATATTTTCTCTGGGAGCTCTATCCCAGAGAAGCCTACCCAGTTGGGGGAATCGCTTATAGGGTAGGTTAAATTTTATAATGGAGGGACCGTTTTGCAGAATGTTTTTTTATGGAGTCGATTTTTAGTAGGATATTTTTATATTTACTTGTGATAAGGTTGGCCTGGGAATTGTGGAATTGATTGGAATTGTTTGGTGTTCCACAACCAGGTGGCCAATTAGTCGTTTGGTCGATTTTTAGTAGCTCCGCCCTACCCCATGGCACTTACCCAATAGGGATCATTTTTTTTGTCTCCACCCCCTTTGTTCCCTATATATGTGTGTCTTTCCCTTCATTCTGGTCTTATCCTCTGAAGAAGACACATGGTGTCGAAACGTCAGGAGCTCATTTCAACCTTTTAATCTTTTAACCTTTTAAATCTTTCTACTGACTGTTTTTAATCCTGGATCTTTTATGATCCCTATTTACGTTTTAAATTTACTGGTTTCCCCCCGTATTTCCTGAATTTATTTGCACAATTGCAGCACTTTATTAAAGCATAATTTGCACATTGGGGAGTCTGGGCATTGGGAGGGCTCACTCCTTTAGGGGTAAATTTTTAATTACCCCCTTTTGGTTTGTTTTACACAGTGTGGTTTTTATCTTGCTGTGTTTTTGCACATTGTTTTACACAGTGTGGTTTTTATTTTGCTGTGTTTTTGCACCATTTGAATTTATTTTGCACTTGTTTATTTTGAGTGGCCCCCCTGCAGTGGTTACCAGCCCCCCATTGGCTTGGTGCCTAGAGGGGAGGGAATACATTTATTTTACCCTCCTCCTTTGGACAGAGTGCTGTTTTTAATCTTATTTTTTAATTGTGCAAATTGGGGAAACTATAAGAAAATCCAGTCAGTTTTTTGTGTGTTCCCCCTATTTATTTCCTTGTTTTTAAATGTTAACAGAAGCACTTTATTTGCCTTACTCTGGCACTTAATTCCAGCTGTCCCTGTTTTGCACTTTATTGTTGATTCAATCTCTGTTCATGGAACAGAGAATGAGACCGTCTAATTGGGTGAGAAGAGGGGGGAGAGGGAGTGAGAGAAGGGTTTCTCCCAATATTCCACCTGGGGTAAAGAAAAACAATAATGGTGGGCCTGACACCGCTCGACATGGTGTGCCCAGCCTGCAGAAGAGGTATTTTACACTCCTGCAGGCCATCCACCATGCTGAGGTGGTGGAACGATCAGAGCGATCTGGGACCTTTCCGGTGGGGATGATGCGCCAGGTGAACAAATTAACATCGTTCATCAAGCCGTCATCTCCTAATGCGGATACCGCAGGGAGGGTAAAGGCCAACACTGATCGGTGGATGGAACAGAATCTTTCCATCCTTAAACATCATTACGATGCAGTGTTGGCTGGGGGGCTCGAGTCCCTTCCCCCATTTGAGCAGGTGGCATTGGAGAAGGCCATCGCCTATGGCCGAGCCAGATACAAGAACAGGCTGACTGGCACCTCCATTGTCGCCTTGACATCGCTCGTGGGGGGGGGGGCTGGGCCCCCTATACGGGAGCCGGGGTCGATTATGGATTTGAGGGAGTGGCCTCCACTTCCGACCCCTTCGGGCCCAGGCCCTGGCCCTCCCTTTTGGACTGGGGGTCCGGGATTGCTCACCGGGCCATTCTGCCCTACTCCTGGGCCTGACCCCAACCCTAACCTTAACCTTAACCCTAACCTTAACTCTGACCCTGGCCCCAACCCTAACCTTAACCCCAACCCTAACCCTAACCCTAACCTTAACCCCAGCCCTAACCTTAACCCTAACCCTAACCTTAACCCCAGCCCTAACCCTAACCCTAACCTTAACCCTAACCCTGGCCCCAACCCTAACCTTAACCCTAACCCTAACCTTAACCCTAACCCTAACCCCAACCCTAACCTTAACCCCAGCCCTAACCTTAACCCTGGCCTTAACCCTGATCCTAACCCTAGCCCTAACCTTAACCCTAACCCATGGAAGAAGGGTCAACATGTTTGGAACCATGTTTACCCTAATCCTGACCCTAACCTTGACCCTAACCCTGACCCCAACCCTAACCTTAACCTTAACCCTAACCTCAACCCTAACCTCAACCCTAACCCTTACCCTGGCCTTGGCCCCGACCATAACCCTGGTCCGAAACCGAACCCCGGACCTAGCCCTGACCTACGCCCTAACCCTGGCCTTCGCCTTCTGCCGAGCTCCCACCCCCTCCTTACCCCCAACACTGCCACTTGCCCTGTTTCCATTATGGGAGTGGAAACATTTGAGGGGCCTAACACCCGGGGGAGAGTCCAGACTCTCACAGCAGAGATCCATCATGCTCAAAGCCCCTTACCATCGGAGGAGGGTCTGGACTTTCATCCTAATTTCCATCTGGATCTGCCTGATTCGAGCCTTGAGGAGGAATCTTCCCCTCGGGGAGCAAATGGACAGCCCCTTGTGGTGGGGGCCAAATTTAGATCCAATGTGGCAGTGGCCATCTCTGAGTCCATTGGTTCCAGCTCCCAACCTGAGTCAGGAATGGGTCACCGTCCTGTAGATACAGGAGTGACCCAGAGAGGAGATAGACCGGGTGGGCTCGGTGCATCTGAGGACGCTATGCAGCCCTCCCCACGGGGGCCCACCAGACACCCGAACCACTCCAATGATGAGGGGAAGAGGGGGTGGTCATTGACGGTGGAGAGGCCTGTGCTGGTGATAGGGGACTCCAATTTAGCCAACCTTCCCCGGTGTAACAGCCCACTGGTGCAGGTTGACAGTTTCCCGGGGGCCCGCATTTTCCACCTGACGGGAATCCTCGGGAGGCTGTCCCCCTGTGTAGAGACGCAGAAGGTGATCCTTTCGGTGGGCCTGAACAACTGTTTGAAGCTAAACAGTATAGATACCATTGCCAAACAATTTGGTATTCTAGTAACAAAGGCCAAGAAAATATTTCCCTATGCAGAAATATTCATTCCACTGATTCAGATCTCAGAGCAACAAGACCATGATGTTCAGGTGTTGGCACGTGGGGTCAATTTGTTCATCGGGGAGAGGTATAGGGTGTTAAAGGGTGTGAAGGACAGTGATTTTAAAGTGCAAAGGGACAGAGTACACTGGACAAACATAACAGCCTCTTTGATTTTAGATGGTTGGATGGAGCAATTAAACTAACCAGGGGGGTACCGAGAATTCTCACCCCCATGGGATCCAATATTTTAAACTTGTCAATTTTATATAATTTATCGAAGGCAGAGGAGACCCTCTTGGAAAGAGGCCTCCTGTTCATACCTACTCCATTGGAGACTAATAGGCAGGGTCTTAGGAGAGACCTACACCAGTATCACAGGAGGTTGAAGCTGCTGGACCACTTTGGCTTCGAGTCTGGCGGCCCCCGAGAGCCCTTCACTTTACCCTCCGGCTGGGAACCTGGGGAGGATTTAACATCAGACCCCATTAGGGACCTAGTCGGGGGGGATGTGGGGGGCTTCGGGAGACTGTCTTTCCGGGTGCGTCCAGTCAGCAACCTTTCTAAGGAGGAGAGAAAAGCCCTAGAAAAATTAAAAACTAATAGAGATATAATAATTAAACCGGCAGACAAGGGGTCAAAGATTGTTATCTTAGATAAAACATCATATCTAATAGAGGCAAACAGACAACTTGAAAATAAAAAACATTACTTACCTTTGAAGGAGTCCATTCAGATGGAAACGCAGGTCCAAATCCGGGGAATCCTGGACGATCTGTGTAAGAAAGAAAAAATAACAAAAAAACAGAAGGTTTACCTATATGGGGAGGATCCTCCACGTCCAAGAAAACTTTATTTATTACCAAAAATTCATAAAGATCCAGTGACGTGGACAATCC